>NC_050446.1:43561945-43861945 GCF_903995425.1 Onychomys torridus | reverse complement strand
ATACAGACTTTAAAAGTTAGCAATGAAGGCTTACAGAAAAAGATTCTGTCTATGGAATCTGCTGACCAGGACTTACATAAAAAGATTCTCTTTCTGGAATCTGCGAACCAGGAATTACAGGTTTTAAAAGATAGCAATGAAGGCTTACAGAAAAAGATTCTCTTTCTGGAATCTGCTAACCAGGATTTACAGGCTTTAAAAGTTAGCAATGAAGGCTTACAGAAAAAGATTCTGTCTATGGAATCTGCTGACCAGGACTTACATAAAAAGATTCTCTTTCTGGAATCTGCTAACCAGAAACTACAGGTTTTAAAAGATAGCAATGAAGGCTTACAGAAAAAGATTCTTTCTCTGGAATCTGCTGGCCAGGACTTACATAAAAAGATTCTCTCTCTGGAATCTGCTAACCAGAATTTACAAAACAAGCTTGTACCCAAAATTGCTTTTATTGATAATAAATATGAGTATTTAATGGATAGAACACTAACTCTCCAGAGTGAAGTTGTAGCTACTCAGACAATATATAAGGAAGAAAAATTATCATTACTTGATAAGATAAGGTCTATGGAATCATGTGTTTCAGAAGAACATAAAAACTTCCATGATTCCATGAAAAATCTGGAATCCCTTACAAGAGAAGAGGTTTACTCCCTGGAACAGACCCTAGGTGCTCATTTACAAGCCCTGGAGGAAACTCTAAATAAACATGACAAGGGACCTAATAAGCAGAAGGGCAAGACCATACAGGTTGTAACATCTCCAAATGGCTCTCATACAATGGCTTATCCTGTTATCATCCATGAGAAGCCAGCAGATGACACACACCCCGAGCCATATATGACATATACATTACAACCAATTTCAACAAGGGCCTTTAAAAATATAAAGGAAGCAGTAGTTACATATGGAATACACTCCACATACGTAAAACAGATGTTAAATTCGTGGTCTACCTCACATAGAATCATTCCAGATGACTGGCATCAGTTAATTTCAGCTGTTCTAGAATATAGCCAGCAGTTACAGTGGAAAAGCTGGTTGAGAGAAGAGGCAAGAAATTTAGAACAACAAGGTAAACTCAGAGGTTTTGAGATCTCCCAAGATCAAATACTTGGTGAGGGATGTTTCACTGACAGGAATGTACAAGCCATTTATGATGAGCATACAATATCCCTATGCCGTACAGCAGCTCTAAATGCTTGGGAAAAAATTCCAGAACCTGGAAAAGCAACTGAGGTATACACAAAGATATTTCAGGGACCACATGAACCCTTCACTGATTTTTTACAAAGGCTGAACACAGCTATAACAAAAGCTGTATCAGATAAAGAATTAAGAAAAGTATTAACTGAGTCCTTGGCATTTGACAATGCTAATGCAGAATGCAAAAGAATACTTACACCATTAAAGATCAGATCAGCTCCTTTGGAAGAATGGATTCAGTATACTAATAGTGTTGAATCTCTTAACTACAGTAATGAGGCTTGGATAGGAGAG
Organism: Onychomys torridus; assembly: GCF_903995425.1. Classification (NCBI taxonomy): domain Eukaryota; kingdom Metazoa; phylum Chordata; class Mammalia; order Rodentia; family Cricetidae; genus Onychomys; species Onychomys torridus. Next base: position 43,860,448 of record NC_050446.1, on the reverse strand, counting down.
ACAAATCCCAGAGGTGTAAGAAGGCCCCGTGGTACCAAATGTTTTAAATGTGGTACACCAGGTCATATAAGTAAAAACTGTACATGGGGTAATCCTAGAAGTAATACTCCTTCTAGGAATAGCCTAAACAGAAGACTCCAACCACCTCCTGGATTATGTAGAAGATGTGGCAAAGGCCGACATTGGACCAGTGAGTGCAGATCAAAAATAGATATACGAGGCAACCCTTTAGTAGCGGGAAACGCCTCAGGGGGCCTCTTGCAGGCCCCCAAATCAAATATGGTAAGAACATTCCCAGCCACTGTGGAAGACATTCCTCTCCAGGACAACTGAATAAACCAATGTCTAATGTAAAAACTGATACTGCAATGGATGATAAAACAGCTCTGATAGATGAATCACAGTTTACAAAGAACACAATAAAACAAATATTTTGGCAGACTTCCATAAATGAACAAAGACCAAAGCTTAGAATTCGAATTAATGGCTTGGTTCTGGAGGGCCTGGTAGACACAGGTGCGGATGTGACTGTAATTACACCAAAATCATGGCATCCAAATTGGCCTCTTCAAGAGGTAGATGTCCAACTTTTAGGAATTGGCACCCTATCTCAGATAAAACAGAGTTCGAGATGGGTTGAATGCATAGGGCCAGAAGGACAGAGAGGAAGGCTGAAGCCATATGTAGCAAATGTAGCAGTAAATCTATGGGGCCGAGATCTATTACAACAGTGGAATACCCAGATTAAAATTCCTACACTCTCAGAAAAGGAATACAGGCCAATGCATGTTTCTAGGAATAATCTCATAAAATGCTATAAAAAACAGTCACCAACCATTCAGGCTGTACACAAACAGAGCACAACTGCTGTTGAACTCTCAGAAGTACCAACTGCCTTACCTTTAAAATGGCTAACTAATAAACCTGTCTGGGTTGGACAGTGGCCTTTGACAAAAGAGAAGCTACAAGCTTTAGAACAGCTGGTTCAAGAGCAGTTAAATGCTCAACACATTGAAGAATCTACCAGCCCTTGGAATTCTCCTGTATTTGTTATTAAAAAAAAGTCTGGTAATTGGAGAATGCTGACAGATCTGAGAGCTATTAATAAAGTAATTCAGCCAATGGGCTCCCTACAGACTGGGATGCCCTTGCCCTCTCTGCTACCCAAAGAATGGCCTATAATAGTTATTGACTTAAAAGACTGTTTCTTTACCATACCCTTACAAGAAAATGATAGAGAAAAATTTGCCTTCACAGTTCCTAATTATAACAATTCTCAGCCAGTCAAGAGATATCAATGGAAGGTCCTCCCACAGGGAATGTTAAACAGCCCTACCTTATGCCAATACTTTGTGCAAAAACCATTGGAGTTAATTCGTGTAAAGTTTCCACAATCCATAATTTATCACTATATGGATGATATCCTATTAGCAGATCCAAAGTTAGACACATTAGAAAGCATGTTTGAAGAAGTAAAAAAAGTTTTGCCTCGCTGGGGACTGCAAATTGCTCCTGAAAAAATACAAAGAGGAGATTCTATTAATTACTTAGGATATAAGATAGAGTTACAAAAAATTAGACCCCAAAAGGTACAACTGAGGAGAGATAGATTAAAGACTCTTAATGATTTTCAAAAGTTGTTAGGAAGCATTTCCAACTTATTGGGTATCATGGGAATACCCAAAGATGGACTACAAAATTTGGCTAATACTCTAGAAGGGGACAAAGAATTAAATAGCCCAAGAGAATTATCAGCCGAAGCTGAGAAGGAATTGGCTCTAGTAGAAAAGACAATTCGAGAAGCACATGTGGATCGTGTGGATCCAGAACTTAAATGTATTCTTGTCATATTCCCCTCCAGACATTCCCCCACAGGTATTTTGATGCAGAGGGAAGATATTATATTGGAATGGATATTCCTACCACGTAAACCAAATAAGAAATTAAAGACTTATATAGAAAAGATCTCTGATTTGATTCAAAAAGGTAAATTAAGACTTCGTCAGTTGACAGGAATGGACCCAGCAGAAATTGTAGTACCTTTAACTAATGAGGAAATTTTGTCACTATGGAAAGATAATGAATACTGGCAGAGAGCCTGCAGTAACTTTTTGGGAGAGATTAACAACCATTATCCCAAAAGCAAGAGAATAGAATTCATAAAGAAGACTGAATGGGTCCTTCCTCACATTGTACGACACAAGCCAATTTCTGGAGTCCTCACATTCTATACAGATGCAAATAAATCAGGGAAAGCAGGATACAAATCAGGAGACTTAAGTAAAGTAGTACAAAGTCCATACAGCTCTGTACAAAAGGCAGAACTGTATGCCGTTCTTATGGTACTGATGGACTTCACAGAACCCCTCAATATAGTCACTGACTCTCAATATGCAGAGAGAGTTGTTTTACACATTGAAACTGCTGAATTTATTCCTGATAATACAGAATTAACTTCATTATTCATACAATTGCAGGAAATCATCAGAAAAAGGGAACATCCTATATATATAACACATATCAGATCCCATACAGGTCTGCCAGGACCTCTAGCACAAGGTAATGATGAGATTGATCAGTTACTAATAGGTAATGTGCTAGAAGCCTCAGAATTTCATAAGAAACACCATGTAAATAGCAAAGGTTTGGAGAAGGATTTCTCCATTACTTGGCAACAAGCTAAGGATATTGTGAAAAAATGTCCTACTTGTTCCTTCTATAACCAAACTCCATTACCTGCAGGAAGCAATCCAAAGGGTATACAAAGAAATGAAATTTGGCAGATGGATGTGTTTCATTTTGCAGAATTTGGAAGATTAAAGTATGTACACCATACCATTGACACCTATTCAGGATTTCAGTGGGCAACTCCTATGAGTTCTGAAAAGGCTGATTCTGTGATTACACACCTATTAGAAGTTATGGCCATCATGGGAATACCTGTACAAATTAAGACAGACAATGCCCCAGCATATGTCTCCAATAAAATGAGACAGTTCTTTGCTTATTACAATATAAAGCATGTTACAGGTATACCACACAATCCCACAGGCCAAGCAGTCATAGAAAGATCCAATCGAACTTTAAAGGATATGCTAAATAAACAGCAACAGGTAACAATGACTCCTAGAAATAGATTGCATAGTGCTTTATTAACCTTGAATTTTCTCAATGCTGATGAGAAAGGAACAACAGCTGTGGAGAGACATTGGACAACAGACAAAACTCCTGAGCTAAACCAACCGGTTTATTTCAAAGATGTGTTGACCTCAGAATGGAAACCTGGATATGTCCTACGTTGGGGAAGGGGTTTTGCTTTTGTTTCCACAGTAGAAGAAAAGCTATGGATACCAACAAAATTAATAAAAATTTGATTCGAACAGGAGAAACCCCTTGATGAGGAGAAGTAAAAGATCATCCACCAATGTGACATCTCTTCAGGTTGTAAGAAAAATTTAACAATCAAAGGTTGGGGTAGGGTTCTGTTTTTGTCTTTCCAGGATAATGGAAATACCCATCTTCCAGAAATCATAAGGCCTTGGATATCCAGATGTTTACAGCAGAAAGAAAGAATCTATTGGTACCAATCTACACAGGGTAAGATATCACTGTCTAACATCTATATCTCTATCAATCTAGTATAGTTGTGGTTCCAATTTAATTATAAACCAAGCTGGATTTGGAGATGGAACTGGCTCACTCCTTCTCTAAACCCAAGCATATAGATAAAAGAAAAGGTTGAGAAATTCTTCAGTCCCATATCAGAAGAGCCCTCTGGTGTGAGACAGAAGGAAACCAATTATAAGGGACCATTATCTTCAAGATTCTAATTCTCTCCATGCTTACTCTTGATTTCTTGGAATCCTTTCTTACATGTCATGACATCTTTAAATCCAAACCTTCCATTCTGATAAAAAAATAAGTTTTTTCCAATAGCAATCTCTGAAGTCTCCAGAAGGAAGATGGGGCCCCAACAACAACAACTCTACCCAATCCAGAATGATGCCATGGTAATCATCATCATATTACACTTCTTGCCAAAATTTCAGACAATCTTACCCATTACTCTGAGAGTTGCTGCAGAATCTACAGTTAGTCTAACTGAGATTTAACTATCTGAGCTTTCTCACAATACCCAACAGAGATACCATTGCTTCCTAAACAGCAGGAAGCAATTCTAAGAACACGACGCCCCTTCTCCCTAAGGTTTCATATTTCTCAGGGTTATGGATAATGGTTCTAGGGTTGGGGATGGAAGAAACTGTTAAACTCAGTACTCTCCTTAAGGAAAGAAAATATGTCTCAAAAAAAAAAGGGAAAAGAAGAAATGGAATGGATAGGTATAAGATATTATAGTAGACTGTCATATACATTAATAAACAAATTTAGTAATATACCAGCCTTTGCACTGTTATGAATTCTTATATGTTGATACAAATATAAACTTTTTACATTCCTATTTAAGATAATTTGTATATTGATACAAATACAGAACGATGTTTGTTACATTGTACATATATTTTTACTCTTATGTGAAATATTTGTATATTGATACAAATGTGAATTTATATCTGCCATACTGTATGTATGTTCTACTTCTGTTTAAGATATTCTGTATACTGATATATATTTAGGATTATTATCATATTGCATATTGCACTATACATTCCTACCTCTGTTAAAGATATTTTGTGTATTGTCACAATTTAAAGTCATTGTCCTTTTACTGTGCATTTGCTTACAGACTGTTTGCCTTATTTATAGGAAGCTTAGTCCTTAGGTTGTTTAGGTAGACAAGACTTACATAGTTATTGTCACCTATGCTTGTCATCTCTATAATTATGTTAGTTAGGTCATCCAGATTAATAAATACATAGGTCAGATGGACAGGTAATCTTCAAACACTTCATGGACCTAGAGAACATGGCATTTAAATAACTTAGAATTCTGTTGACGTGAGACACAATTGCTCCTGGCAGCACCAATTTGTTCCCGAGAGAATGTTGGGCTTCTAAGACATTTCCATTGGAAGTTTGTCTTCTTGGCACAAAATGGCCTACTGGGCAAAGAACTGCCCTTGCCTCAACTGCTGACAGTACAAATGCTGTCCTTTCTGGACAAGCGGGACACAAGGAAAGCGACCACTATACTTTGCCAAGACAGGGTAAGATGGTCTTTCAGAATTCCTGCTTCTGAAAATGGTCTGTCAGATACTCTAGGCCTGTAGCCAATTTGAATGCACCAACGATGCTGAGAAACATTAGGTGACTGTCCAGGCTGCTAGCTGTCTCTGTCTACTCTTGCAAGACTCCCGAAAGTTGCTTGCATCCTTCTCCCATTTCTCAGGTATTATTATATTCCTTCTCAGGTCTTTGATGAGGTTGGAGATTAGCAGTTATAGTTACAACTTAGTATATATACATATATAATATCTTAGATAGGATATATTAAGTATTAGACTCAGGTTCTTTAGGATAGGACACCTTTTGGAATGATCTTTGTAACACGCCACCTACCCATGCCCTAGACTTCCCTGGATTTTACTATGTGTTTTTTGCTTGATATTGTTTGTACTTATTGTAATTCCAACTTATCTAGGTCATTATCCCTCACTACTCCTAGACAATATTTGATAAGCATCTCTTTGTATTTAGTCTTGTATTAGGTTAGAGCTTTCTTATTTAGACAAAAGGGGGAGATGTAGTGGGAAGTCATCCCAGCATTGGCCTGGAAGTTCCAACCCCCACTGAGGCTTCAGTAATGGTCATGCCCACAAGGCGGGGCAGAGGAGGAAGCAGAAGACGAAGGATCGGGAAGAGCTCTGGCGCTGGGTTCCCGGACTCTGGACGCAGGAGGTAGACCGAGCAGAGTTCTCCAGAGAACACCGCTGGACTGCGCTATACCCTTGCCAGACCCTGTAACCTACCCCTTCATTTGTAAGTTACCCCACAAAATAAACCTCCCTTTTAACTACGTGGAGTGGCCTTAATAATTTAACCAATACTAGACTGATGTCCTACTGACTCTAAGAAAACATAGATGCCAGATCAGACTATTATACCCACCAAAACCTTCAAACACAATAGATGTATAAAACAAAATATTTCATAAAATTCCATTTTAAATAATATCTATCCAGAAATACAGCTCTACAGAAGATACTAGAAGGAAATCTCCAACCCAACAAGGTTAACTCACTCTATCCACAAAAACACAGGCAATAGATTTTCTCACACAAGCAAAACCAAAGAAGGGACACACACACACACACACACACACACACACACACACACACACACACATTACCAACAACAATGTAAGAGGAAATAGCAATTATTGGTCATTGATATCTCTATCTCTCAATATATATGGACTCAGAATAACAGAATGGATGTGAAAACAGAATACATGCTTCTGCTGCAAACAAGAAACACACTTCAACATTAAAGAAAAACACTACCTCAGAGAAAAGGGTTGGAAAAAGATTTTCCAAGCAAATGAACCTAAGAAACAAGCTAGTATAGCTGGTCTAATATCTAAAAAAAAAATAGACTTCAAACCAAAGTTAATCAAGAGAGACAGAGAAAAATACTCAAAATTCATCAAAGGAAAAACCAAATGATTTTTTAATTCCTAACATCCACGCCCCAAACACAAGGTCACTCATGTTTATAAAGGGAACAGTACTAAAATTTAAATCACACATTCACTCTCACACATAGATGGTGGGAGGCTTCAATACCTGTCACTATAATTAATGAGGCAATTCCACATAATTTATCTAGTAATCAAAAGGAGTTTATTTCTGGGGTAACTTACAGCTTGTAAGGGGTTGGTTACAGGATCCAGGAAAGATGAGTTGCAATCCAGTGAAGAAATCTGGCTGGGTCTACAATCCAGCCTCCAGGACCACAAGGGATCAAAAAGAGAGAGCCAAGCACTTATGCACCTCAGGCCTTAAAGGATCTCCTCTCAGCCATGCTCCAGGGGCAGGTCATAGGCAGGTGTGGTAGTTACTTGGTGTCACACTAGGAGCAGTATTTCAGGGTCAAGGCTGGAGCAGCTACCCATTACATCCCCCCACTTTTGTCTAAATAGGGAAGTTTTGAACTAATACAAAACTATACAATAGGAATGATTATCAAATATTGTCCAGGAGGAATAAAGGATAATGACCTAGACAAGATGAAACTACAACCAATATGAACAGCACCAAACAAGAGACGAATACTAAAATCCACAGAAGTCTGGAACATAGGTAAATGGCACATTACAGAGATCATTCCAAAAGATGTCCTACCCAGAAGCACCTGAATCTAATACTTACTATGTTTTAGCTAAGATACAAGAAGTTTGTAACTATAATTGTTAGTCTTTAATCCATTCAAAGACCTGAGAAGGAATATAATAACACCTGATAAATGGGAGAAGGGTGCAAGCAACTTTGGGGAGTCTTGTGAGAGTAGACAGAGACATCTGGCAGCCTGGGTAGTCACCTAGAGTTTCTCAATATTGTTGGTGCATTCAAACTGGCTACAGGCCTAGAGCTCCTGTCAGAGCATTTTCAGAAGCAGGTTTTTTTGGAAAACTATCTTACCCTGTCTTGGCAGAATTTAGTAGCTGCTTTTCTTTGTGTCCCACTCATTCAGAAGGGACAGTATTTGTACTGTCAACAGTCGAGACAAAGGCATTTCTTAGCCTAGTAGACCATTTTGTGCCAAAAGGAAGACAAACTTCTAAATGGAAATGTTTCAGAAGCCCAACATTCCCTCAGGATGATATTGATGCTGCCAGGAGCAATCGTGTTTCATGTCAATGGAAATCTATGTTATCAAAACATTTAAATGTCATATTCTCTAGGTCTATGAAGTGTTTGAGGATTACCTGTCCATCTGACATATGTTTCTGTAAATCTGAAGAACCTAACTAACATAACTACAGAAATGACAAGCATGAGTGATGATAGCTCAGTAAGTCTTCTCTACTGAAATAACTTAAGGACTAAGGCTTCACATTAACAAGATAAACAGTCTGTAAGCAGATGTACTGTATAAGGACAATGACCTCAAGATTGTGACAATACACAAAATAGCTTAAACAGAGGTAGGAATGTATACATAGTACAATATGCAATATGACAATAATCCTAAATATATATCAACATATAAAATATACTAAACAGAGGTAGAAACATTTGGTAGAGGGACGTCATTTTCTTATAATTACTTCCTGCTGCTTAGGAGACTATGGTATCTCTGTTGGGTCCTGTAAGAAAACTTAGATTGTTAGGTCTCAATAAGGCTAGCCATAGAGTCTGCAGCTAGTCTCAGAAATGGACAAGATTGTCTGAGATTTTGGCTAGAAGTGTAGTATGATGGACTATCTCATCTTAGGACTCCCTGAAGAGTTATCAGTTCAAAGATGCTCACTGAGTAATGTTTTTAGGTACCATGGCATCATTATGGACCGGGTAGAGTTGTTGTTGTGGGGCCCCATCTTCCTTCTGGAGACATTAGAAATTGCTATCAAAGAAGACTTTTTTTTTACTGTGGAATACTTGAACATTATTAATATCAAAATGGATTTAAAGATGACACGACATGTAAGAAAGAATTCCAAGAAATTAAGAATAAGCATGGAGAGAAACAGAATCTTGTTGACAATGGTCCCTTTTTATTGGACTTTTCTGTTCCACATCAGGCAAATCATTTGATATGAGACAGAATCTCTTAATTTTTTCTTTTTGCAATATTCTTGGGTTTAGAGAAGGAGGCAGCTAAATTCTAACTCCAAAGCCAGCTTGATATATAATTGAATAGGAACCATAACTTTTGTAGAGTTAAAAAGATATAGATGTTAGGCAGTAAGATTTTACTCTGTGTAGATTGAGACCAATAGATTCTTTTCTTCTGCTGTAGATGTCTGGATATCTAAGGCCTTATAATTTCTGGAAGATGGGTATTTATATTATCCTCTAAAGACAAAAAACAGAACCCTGCCCCAACCTTTGTTTGTTAAGTTTTTCTTACAACTTGTAGAGATGTCACATCTGTGGATGAGCTTTTACTTCTCCTCATCAAGGGGTTTCTCCTAAGGGGTCTCCTTTTGGCCATGCCCCAGGGGCAGATCATAGGCAGTTACTTGCTGTCACACTAAGGACAGTGTTTCAAGGTCAAGGCTGGAACAGCTACCCACTACAAATACCCTACTTTCAACAATGGACAGGTCATCAAGAAACAAACAAACAAACAAAACAGACATACTGATGCTAACAGAGATTATGAACCAAATGGACCTAACAGTTGACTACAAAACATTTCAACCAAGCACTATAGAATGCACTTCCTTCTCAGGGCATCACAAAGCATTTGCCAAAACTGACAACATACTCAGTCAAACATCAAGTATCAACAAATATAATGTAATTTAGATAACTCCCTGAATCCTATCAGACTACAATAGATAAAAGCTGGATTTCCAAAACAGCATATAGAACAGAACCCCTACAAACTCATGGAAACTTGACAACTCTCTTCTGAATGTCTACTGTATCAAGGGAGAAATAAAGAATTTAAAGACATCTTTTTATAATTATATGAAAATAAATGCAGAGCATATCCAAACTTACGGGAGAGAGTGTAAGTGTTGCTAAGAGGAAAGCTCATAAGGTCATAGCACTAAATGTCTTCATAAAGAAATTGTAGATATCTCAAACTAGCAACTTAACAACATACTTGAAAGCTCTAGAAAAAAGACGCAAACACACCCAAGAGGAATAGATGCCAGGAAACAATCAAACTGTGGGCTGAAATCAATATAATAGAAACAAAGAGAATAATACAAAAAAATTAAACAAAAAGTTGGTTATTTGAGAAAATCAACAAGAGAGACAAACTTTTATCCAAACTAACTAAAAGGCAGAGAGAGAGAGAGAGAGAGAGAGAGAGAGAGAGAGAGAGCCAGAAGTCTTCATTATCAAGCTAGTTTGTGTTTGCATATGAAACTTCAGACTAAACAGATAAGCATGAAACTTAACAACTTTTTGTTTCTTTTTTACATCCCCTTTTCTGCTCAAATACATAGTTTTTGGTCTCACCATTACTGAAGATTTGTAGTTTGCTTTTTTTAAATTAGGATTTTATATAGTGTGAGTTTCTGTAGACTTGCCATAGTATATCCAGCAGTATTTATTTTAAATGCCAATTGGACTACCTAGCCAACACCATGTAACTTGTTATTGTTAGGAACTGGGAGCATGGTAGTGCATTTTTAATAATCCTCTGAGCACATAAACTTTGAGAGCTAATTATACTGTTCTTGGTGTTATGTGTGTGTGTAGGCAGGGGAGGGGTTCATTGTTTTACTTGGCTCATGAAGATAATGCTGTGTGACAGGGAAGAAGCTGGGGTGAAAATCAGGAGGGCTGCTTTGCACTCGGAAGCTGGGCATAGTTGAGTAACTTGTTCTTTTTCAACATTGGCATGTCTGTTTATAAAATGGAAAGGTATCCCCAGCACCAGTGTGGGCTGATGTATTTAATGGGACAGAACAGCTATGAAAAGTGGAATGTCTTTTGGAAACATAAAAATAGCAAGTGTTAGTTTTCTCTGATCTTAAAAACAAAACAAACAAACAAACAAACAAAAAACCACTGAGTTGTATTCTACACCTTAATTGGTATATAAAACTTTTGAATGTCTAGAATATTATAATTACAGAATAGAGTAAAGTAGGCCTGAGAAAGCCTGAGTAGAGTTTATTTCATGAGGTGATACAGAAGCTAGAAATTTGCTGAAAATATATTCCAAACTTCTATTCTGATGAGCACATACATTAATTCAGTGGGTCAGAATAAATTATGGGTGGCATGAAATGATTGATAATAAGGATATTAATTATATTCCCAAATCACAGCACCTGCTTTTAGTCTCTAAAGAATAGAATAATTTTCTGAGCTAGTAATATTTATCAAAGTGATGACAAAGACACAGCATACAGATATACTCTGCACCTACTGAAATTTGAAGACTCTGATGAAGTCCTGTGATAAGATATTCAGGACCACCTGGAAGTACAGTATATCAAAAAGAAAATTATGCTGACACTTTCCCTTGAACCATCTGCAAAGGTGCCAAATTTAAGAGAGTTTGTATCTAGAAATGTTGTCAAGGATACACTGTTAATAGGATTCACTTATCTGCCAAAAAATCCTCCACCTGACTTATATAATATTCTGTTTATTTTAGAGGTCACTGACTGTTTTGACTTAAAAGAGAAAGAAACATTTACATTAGGTAGTAGTTTTCCTGTATGGTATCTGAATAGAGCTTGTTAAAAATGATCACAGGGAGAGCTAAGGCCATAGCTACAGTTCAGGGTGTGGTCAGCTGATGTCCTTAGTAACATGGGTAGTATGAGTATCAAAAACCTTTTTTTCTTATATCTGGTATTATGATGCATCTAATTTGATGACACTGATGTATGCATAGCATCTGAAGTCACAAATACTAACTTAAATGGGAGTCTTAAAGCAGGCAAACTCAGATGTCTTCGGGATAGATGTAGATTTCAAAACCAGAAGACAGAAAACCTGAGACCCAGAGAAACCATGAAACTTCGAGTGCAGAATCTGTGTTTCAATGCAGTTCTATTCACATTAAATTTTATTTTGAATCACAAGTAGAGCTAATTATATTTTAATATGCCTTGAGATCATTTATATATTTCTTAAACTCAGATTTCTAAGACAAGAAATTTGCATATTTTCTTTCAAAGCATCCACTTTATGACTTTGATTCATTTAAATATGTGAGCAGAGGAATTGTTGCTTAACATCCTTAAATTTTTTGAATGCTTTGTTTGAATTTCTAGTTTGTATTGTGCTTAATTTTTAGCTGCTATTGACATGCAGTACTTTATATCTGTAAATATGATCCTTTTCAATAAGAAATACAGGTACATACAATGATGCAGAAATTTAGTTATTTTCTCACTCCTAAGTGGTCAATCGATAATTTTTGTATTTTCTTTTTGGCATGGTTTTAAAAAAAAGTTAACCAGTCAAATTATTTCTTTAGTAATGTGATGTTTAAGGATTATTAACCAACTAAATTGTGGGATTTTATTGAAATTAATTCTTGAATAGCAACTAGAGTTCCAGATGGTTGGAATATTTAATAGGCAGTATGGGGAAAAGCAAGAGGTGAGGCTAACTGACTCCAAAGATATTAAGCAACTTTTAAAGCTTTTGACATTCTGGTAATACTGTTCAAACCTTGTGAAAATGCTTCTACATATTAAATCCCACTGGCAAATTGATAAAACTCATAAGCATATGCTCTCACCTTTAAACAGGAGAGACAACATACGTAAATGTCAGGCCCTAAATAACTTAAATTTGTAACCAGATGTTATAATGGTAGATAAAAATATGCTCTCAAGCATCTAATAGCCAGGTCATTAAGGACACGGTCACCTTCTGCACTGCTAGTAATTTTACTTCACATGAGTACCATGGAAAACAGGCATGGCAGAGAAAGAAGTTACAAAATAATGCAGGAAAACTGATGCAGGGATGGAAAATGGAAAGATCAGGAACTATCTCTAAGACAACAATGTCTTAAAAGCCAAAAAATACATATTTAATAAGCAGTAACCAAAATCAATATTTAATTTTTTGAAATACAGTTCCTGTATCTTCTCCTAAAGCCCCTTGCCATTAAGTCATTGCGAATAATTTAAGCTTGTATTTTTAGTACATTTCTTTTTTTAAATGTATGTTATTGCCGAGCAGTGGTGGCAAACGTCTAAATCCCAGCACTCTGGAGGCAGAGCCAGGTGGACCTCTGTGAATTCAAGGCCAGCCTGGTCTCCAGAGCTAGATCCTGGAACAACCACCAAAACTACACAGAGAAATCCTGTCTCAAAAACAACAACAACAACAACAACAACAACAACAACAACAACAAATGAATGTTATCAGCATCCAAATCCCCCTAGCAGAGACAGAGAAAACTTATAAGAAATATAATAAAGGGAATGGTCTTCTTTTTGTCCTGCAAACTGACCAGTGATGAATATCTCATACTTGGTATTTATGAGGACATTCTTTTCAGTAACCATATAATGAGAAATTGGTGGTTACCTGGCCTTTTAAAAGAACTGTATATGGTATTGTCTTATTTTTTTCACCTAAAATGGTATAGCATTGATGATATTTATTCAAAGTGATTAAAAAAACTAGTATTCAAATTGTGCCCTATCTTCTTTAAAATAAAAATCATATGGACACTCAGAATTCCTTAAAATATCCAAAGACATATTATATGCAAAAATGTTACATATAATTTATATACATATAGAATATATATGGAAACATCACTATTCTTTGACAAGAAAAAAGATGACAGGAAGAAAGCAAACAGAAGGATTGCACACATTATGTGTCAAGTGACAATGGAAATATTGTGCCATAGGTTGACATTTAAAAATAAATAGGAAGAAATCTATGGCTGAAAATTGATCTTTATGAAATACTTGCTCAGAATGATAGTTGAACGATGAGGCTTAATAGATAACTAAGAAACAGAGCATTATAGTCTCTGATTTTATCAAAGCTTTCATAAATGGACCCAGAATGTGAGATTCTGAGGTAGTGACAAGAGACACAAAACTTACAAAGAAGTCACAGGGCCAAGATTGTGTGCCTTGTCACATAAGCTCCTAAAGGCCTGTTCCTGTTCAAAATATAATAAATAATTTAAGTCAGTTTGTATTTATATTTATGAGGTCCACAGAAGCAATTTTAATATAATAATAGAAAAAAGGTGCCAGGCGGTAGTGCACACCTTTCATCCCAGCACTAGGGAGACAGAGGCAGGTGAAACTTTGTGAGTTCAAGGTCAGTCTGAGTTAGTTAAGGACAGCCAAGGCTACACTTAGAAACACTGTCTCGAAAAATATAAAGAAAAATGTCATACTTATTAAATGAGCTTATTTAAAGGATAGGTGGTAGGACAGTGACTTATTTCTGCAATCATCCTATTGAACAAATTTTCAATCTTACCAATGTGAAAGTCTCAAAAAAATCTGCACATAAATGTTTCTTTTGTAGTCTGGACATTCTGAACACATTTACTGCTTCCTTTAGATCTTTATGAAGTACTGCTTATTTTGGCAAACTTTCATTAAAATATCCCTACTTAGTAATTAACCCATTTCTGAAAGTGTTTCTGCTTTCAGTGTATCTTAACTTTAGCCTGAAATGGCCAATGAAGAACAAGAATATGAACCTCAACCATAACAAGAGACTCAATCATGATATACAGGAAAGGGTAGGGTGATTATTTTGTCAGGCAAGATATTCATATTATTGATAATCTAATAAATAACTTGAAAGAATTACAAAATGAAAAAAGTTTTGTGATGATAATATTAATATCAATGGCTGAAAATTAAAGTGTAGACACACCTATGAAAAAGTAATATTCATAAATTGTGCCTAGTAATATATGTCCTAGAAAAAAGACAGTATTTTACACTGACAGAATAGGCAACACTGAAACTATGTACATATGTAGCCAGAAGTCCTGTCAAGTCCCATGACTGGGACAAATCTCTCCTACCTGTGTCCCACAGAGTCTTATATTATTTACAAACTGTATGGCCTATGGGTCAGGCTTCTTACTACACAGCTCTTATAACTCAACTTATTTCTATTCATCTATATATTGCCCCATGGCTGTGGTGTTACCAGCCTACTGGCATCTTGTTGCTCCGTGGGCAGGGGGCCTGTGTCTCCTCTCCCTCTTCTTTCTTCTCCCATCTCTTCATTTTAAATGTACTGCCTAAGCTTACCCTGTCCTGCCATAGGCCAATTTTATCAACCAATCACAGCAATGCATATTCACAGCATATATAAAGACATTCCACAGCACTTCCCCTTTTCTGTCTAATCAAAAAGAAAGGTCTTAACTTTAACATAGTAAAATTGCATACTATAGAACAGTTATCAAGCAAGAATTACAGTTACAATATCTAGTCTATTTGTATTTGCCAAATTTAAAGAACATATTCTATCATTTATCCTATATTTGTGAGTCTAAAGTTTCATATATAATTTATCTTTTATTACAACCATGGAAGATTATAATTATGACTAACTAGTCTTCAACTGCATCAAAGACTCCAGAAAGATACAATATTACCTAAGTATACAGGAAGTGTATTGCAAGCAACTTCTATAATTCTAGAAATGACCAAGACATCTGGATACCTGGACAGTGATCCAAAGTTCCACTGTAATGTTGAGGCATCTATCTCAGCCTACAAGCCTAGAGTCTCTGGCATAGCTTTCAATGAAGCAGGAAATGTTAAAGGCTGTTCCACTCTTTCTGTCAAAATTTGTCAGTTGCTTCTCCCTGTGTCCTGTAGAATGTCTGGCGGTTCCTTCTGTGAAACAGAAGACTGAAGAACCAACTCATCTTGCAAAGTTCAGTGGTCACCTTTCTATGTGTCCTGCATGTCCATTTTATACAACATATTGTCAAGAAGTTGAGGTAAGGGCACTTTTTTGCCCAATGGCTAAATTTTGCCACAAAGAAAGCTGACTCCATAATGAGTTTCTTCGGTGCCCATCATCTTCTTTGAAGTATTTGGTGCTGCCAGGAGCAGATGTGTCTCATTGTCTAGAAAAATCTAAGATCTTAAAATATTCTGTGGGTCTTTGAAGTGTTTGAAGATTACCTACCTAACTGAAATATATCTTTGTACTATTCACTTGTGTTTTAACTATGCATTACATTTTTTAAATGAGCTGCATAAACATAATATCTTAAACAAGAGTAGAAATAGCTGGGCGGTGGTGGCACATAACTGTAATCCCAGCTCTCAGGAGGCAGAGGCAGGTGGATCTCTGTGAATTTGAGGCCAGCCTGGTCTACAGAGCTAGTCCAGGACAGGCTCCAAAGCTACAGAGAAACCCTGTCTTGGAAAAAACAAAAACAAAAAAGAGTAGAAATATATATATATACAGTATAACAAAATTAACTTTAAATTTGTATCAATAAAATGAAATCTATACCAATATAAAATATTTTGAGATTAACTGGTTTTTTTGGATTAAATTAGATTCAGTAATCTACCCTTTTATCTTACCATTTCTATATCATATCTCCCTTTCTTCTTTTAGAAAGAGATTGGCTATGACCAATAACAATTTGCAATGAGCCCCCTAAACAAAGACAAACATCTACAATCCATTTTGGGGGAATGTGGTCATAGTTTTCTAGACTGCTTCTTGTTGATTGGAGGCACTGTTGCTTTTATGGTGACCCTGAGAAAATGCAAGGTAAAGACAGTATTATATACTGACAGAATAGGCAACACTAAAACTATGTATATAGAGGGGAAATATGCCAGAATTTTAAAAGAACCATATAAAATACATATCAACCATACAAATGATTATAGATGACAGATAATAAGTGTTCATATTTACAGACCTTAAGTGTGTGTTTTTGAACATATTTAGAACATATGCTACAAAGGCTCAAAGGAATTAAATTTATTTATTTAAAAAAAAAAAGAAGTTTTTCAAGTTGGGCCCATTCCATAATGGCAACGGAATTTGCAGCTGTATGATTTTATGTGACTTACTACTGGAGCTGAGATGGAACAGTAAATAGAGCTTCTTCATCACTCACTACAATTTGTTTGCTGTAGATTTGCTTCATATATTCTCCTTTTTAACTTGTGTTTCATATAGAGAACAACCAGCTTTGGACAGGAGACAAAAAGTGTAGAGCAGTTAAGAGGTATGAGCCTTGTTACCTAAACAAACCACAGATCAGAGCCGTTCCCAGCAGTGTAGGACAGGAAGATGCCTATTGGAGAGAGAAATGCACTTCTACTGTATCAAAGCCACTTTAATTTATTTAAGGAAATAATAATTGATGCTAAAAATATTTGTCAAAGGATTAAAATCTCCTTATAAGGTAAAGATATTTAACAGTAATGCAGATAGCTCTGTGTAAGATTTCAGTCATTTGTGCAATATAAAACATCCCACACTCACCAACATATGAATTGTGCTGCAGCAACCTGATGTCAGGACTATCTAAATCTTTTCTTTATATACATATATATACTACATTGTTCTCTATTTTCAGCTCTCACACAAGTGGAGATTTCTTTCAAATGTTTAATAAGAAAACTGCAGTCTCAAACAAAGGCTAACAGTTTGAATATCGTGAAAATTTTATGCATATACAATGAAACTGTGATTCTAAAAAGCTTTTAGGTTAATACACATTTTGATGTCTTTCCATTTTTTAATAGATCAAGATTAAGATATTTATTTTAAGTAAAACAGTGAAATGTAACTTAGCTTATATAAAACATTTGCTAGGTCGAAGACACATGGAATGAAATATATCCATTTTTAGGTGCACTTGGCATTGTGTACTAGGAGGACATTTTGCATGATGTGTCTGCAGATAGCAAATACTTTTGAACTATTCATTGAATTTAATTTGTGTTATTTATTTTCTTGTCCACTAGAAATTTGTATAAGGAAAATACTGTTCACTGGCTTTTCAAATGAGGAAATGCTGAAAGAGTTGTTAAATGTCTGGCTGGAATTCACAGGTTTGTAGAGCACTGGCAGCTGCCTGGTACTTAGAATGCAAACAAGGCTCTTTCTAATCAGTGTGTGGCTTCAGAGAGAAAAAAATATATGAATTTTGTGAAAAACAATTCTATATGTATAATTTTTATCTTAGGGATTTTTAAATGCAGAAACTTTTTCCCAGGGTTAAAATTTTGGCATAAAGACAGCAAGTTCGAAGATACTGAGATTTAGATTTCCTGTTCAGGGGAAAATTTGTCAAAGCTTGGATTTAATTCTCACTTCTGTTGATTAGTTATAAAATGCATGGCAGCTCCTCCAAGATTGATTTCCTGAATGTAATATTAATAGTGAAATACACACACCACACACACACACACACACACACACACACACACACACACACACACAGTGATAGAGTCTGGTCACTGAAGCTGCAAGGTGGCTCAACAGTAAAGAGCACTTGCTACTCTTCCAGAACCAGGCTTTGGTTTTCAGTACTCACATGGCTGCTAACAGCCTGTACAACCTTATGTAAATCCAGTATCAGAGGATCCTAAGCCCTCTTCTGGCCTCTATAGGTACTGCATGAATGTGATGCACATACATGCATGCAGACAAAATATGCATACACATAAAAATAATCTCTTAAAAAGAAAGATTGATCATTAAGAAATAGAGAAAAGATCTGTATAAGCCTATAACTAGTAAGGAGAGTGATTATGTAACAAGACTTCCCACAGAATAGTAGGTCAAGAATAGATACCCTCACCTGAGTATTCTATCAAACATTAAAAATGTATTAATACCTGTCACTCAAAAATTTTCAAAAACATAAAAACTCATTTTGTGAGGATAGCATTACCCTAATGCTGAAGCCAGACCGCAAATATGCAAAGCAAGAAGATTTCAGATGCTGGTTCACATGAAAACATCTAGTAAACTACTAGCAGGCCAAATTCAATAGTAGGATTATTGATGATGATCAAGTGGGATGGCTTGAGCAGCATAAATCTCTGAATATGACAGAGAACCATAACAGTGTGAAAGACAAAAGCCAAACAATCTCACAAGATAGAGAAAATGTACCCGACACACTTTTATATTATTTCCTCACAAAAATATATCATAACTTGGCTATAAAAATAAACCCACAAAAAAACAACAGAAGCTATGAAGGTCACATATGGCATATCCATTGTAATTCAGACTCTGGATCTGGGATAAGAAAAGAATGCACAACTTTGCCACTTTCATTCAGCATAGTGGCACTTGGATACAAAATGTCCCCAAAGACTTGTGTGTTCCTAACTCATGGTTCTATTAAAGAGATGGCTAAAACATTAGGGCTTTGAACACATCAGAGAGGCTGTTCAGGCATAAGTCCACAGACCAGTGGGCCTTTCTGAGGTGCTGTTGGAAGAACTATGTCATTGGAGTATGCCTTTGAAAGATATTTCTCCTTCATAGTCATTTTTTTTTCAGTCTTTTTCTTGCTGGCATTGTGAAGTGGAAAGCTTCCTATGTCATAGGCCCCTGAAGCCATGATGTTCTGATTTTTCACACTTTGAAAGCAATAGATCCATCTGACCATGGAGTGAAATTTCCACATCTAGAAGTTAATTGGTTCCTCCTTGAGTGTTTTGTTACCATCATGAAGAATCTCTCCATTTTAATACTAGAAATCCTAGCTAGAGAAGAGAAATGAAATCCTGGCATCCAAATGAGAAAAGAATGAATAAATGTGTTCAGTCAATGAGATCTTTTTTGTTTGTTTGTTTTTTGTTTTGTTTTGTTTTGTTTTCGAGACAGGGTTTCTCTGTGTAGCTTTGCACCTTTCCTGGAACTCACTTGGTAGCCCAGGCTGGCCTCGAACTCACAAAGATCTGCCTGGCTCTGCCTCCTGAGTGCTGGGATTAAAGGCATGCACCACCACTGCCTGGCCAGTCAATGAGATCTTATATTAAACTCAAAAGGAGTCTTTCCAAACCCTGTTGGAATTAATAATTCAGCCAAACTGTAAGGTATGAAACTGTAGATGACCTTCTTATATACCAGCAATTAACTATATGGGGAAAAAAGAGAAATTTTTCATTTAAAATAGCCAAAAAGTAAAATTATTAGAAACAATGTAAACCACGTGAATAAAAGATCTGTTCACAGAAATCTATAAAATCCTACTGAAGGAAATTGAGGAGGGCATCAATAACAGGAGTATGTTCTCTATCCATGGGTTACAAATGCTAATCTTGTAAAAGCCCTGCAGGCCGAAGCCCTTCCTGATGATTATTGGCAGTGGATAGTTGTTGGAGGTGGGAGACTCATTCTTTCTTAAAGACATAGACTTTGATGGATTTCCCATGCTCTAGTACATGGTCCCACAGTCAAGCACAGTAACTAGACTTAGTGAGTTATCAAAAAATAAAATACATAGCTGGGAGGTGGTGGCACACACCTTTAGTCCTAGCACTCGGGAGGCAGAGCCTGGCGGATCTCTTTGAGTTCAAGGCCAGCCTGGTCTACAGAGCAAGATCCAGGATAGGAACCAAAACTACATGGAGAAACCTTGTCTCAAAAATTAATTAATTAATTAACGAATTAATTAATTAATTACATGAAGTTGGAAGTAGACCTAATGAGGAGACACAAAGGAAGTCAGGGAGGGAGAAATGAGAACTATATATGATCATATTTACTTGTATATGACTTTGAAATACAAAAAACAAAGAAAAATTTTGAAAAGTATGTAAATTAAAGGGATTAATACAAAAAAAAAAAAAAACTACACAAAAACTCATTACAACTGCTATCAAGACATCAATGAAATTCTTAACACAAAAAGTAATTCCCAAGTTCCTATGGAACAACCGAACATGTCAAGTAGTCAAAGCTACTTTACACACAAAAAAAATAAAGCCAGAGAAATCATATGACATGACTTCAAAATTACCACAAAGCTATCAAACATATCAGCATTGCATGGACTTGCATGAAAACAGATGCCTGGGTCAGAACAGAGAGCCTGTAAGTAAACTTATACATTTATAATGGTGTATAAGATGTCAACAACATGGAGCAAGGAAACTTCTGACTTGTCAACAAATGGTGCTACATACTAGATATCTGCACACAAAGGTTGACATGAGAAACTCCCTTGTATCATAAGGAGAAATAAAGCAGGAAGATAAGCACATGTAAGCCTGAAACTGTAAAACTTCTGGATGAATACACGGGAAACCCAACAAGACTGTTCTCAACAATGTTTCCATGGGAACAACAACAACAGCAAAAGTGGCAAACGTTAAAGCAGACAAATGGGATTGCATCAATAGTGTAAGCCTCCACACGGCTGAGGAAAAGAGAGAAAATTTAAACTCCAGAGTCGGAAAAATATACGTGTAAGCCATATGCCTCAGAAGTTGCTGATATCCAAAATATATAAGGAAGCCAAACATGGTAATACCAACAACCTAACTTAAGATCAGAGCTTGAAATATCACATTCATGAAAAATGAGCATACTGCAGGAATAACAGAGACACCACAGCTGGCATTTAAACAGACAAGCAGACCAAGGTGTTCTAATAGAAAACACCAAAATAAACCCATTTGAGCTCCAGCAATTTGTGTTAAGGCAAAGTCCCCAAATAATGCCGTGTGGAAAAGATAGCCCTTCTAACAAATGAGGATAGAATAACCGGATATCAGCATGGTGAAAAGGAAGCTAGATCCCCATCTCCTGCCATGAACATAAATCAATTCAAAATGCACTAGGACCTTGAAACTGGTAGATAAATGCAGAGGTAGAATGCCTCAAGATAAAGGTACAGGCATAGAATTTCAAATGATGTAGCTCATCAAATCAGAAAATAATAGTGAAAATGGCAAGCGTGGTCACATTAAATCCAGGGAGCCAGCATGGGACTGACCTAGACCCTCTGCATATATGTTGCAGCTGTGTAGCCTGGTATTCTTGTGAGATTCCTACCATGGGAGCATGGGCTGTTTCTGATGCTTTTGTTGGTTTGGGGGACCTTATCTTCATACTAGGGTGCCTTGTTCAGCCTTCCACTTGATATGCCATGTTTGGTTGATGTCCATAGGATGCCCATCCTCTGAATACAAACAGAGGAGGAATAGATGGGGGTGGGGTGCAGAGTGAGAAAATAGGGGGAGAGGGACAGGGGGAGTGGGAACATCACTTGGGTTGTAAAATAAATAAATACGTTTTTAAAATAGTTTGTACAACAGAGGAGCCTGGACAATAGGATAAAATCTTCCTTAGGTATGTGTTGGGCAAGAATTAACAGAAAGAATATACAAAGAATTGAAAACCAGATAATCCAATCAGTCAATGAGCAGATGACATTACCAGACACTGATCAAAGGATGAAGTATGAGTGAAAACATATTCAACATCCTAAGTGTATCAGGGCAATGCATGCCATAATTACACTGAGATTAGCTCTCACTCCACTCATGACTATTCTTAAGAAAGGAAACACTAGTGAGTATGTGAAAAGAAAATGGGTACAGGCCAGGACTGTCAGTTGTGACAGCCACTAAGAAAATCAATGTGGATGTTCCTTGAAATAACTGAAGATAGAACTACCCTGTGAACCTTACTTCTGTTCCTGGCATTATACTCAAAGGAATACATCAGTATATCCATGCGCAGTACTAATCTCAGTGGTAGGGTCACAGAATCAGCAGATGAGTCAACAAAGGAAACATGGTATGTTCTCAGCCACAGAGAACAGAATTTGTAATTCACAGGAAGATAGATGGGATGAAGATAACCATATCAAATGAAATAAAAGCCAGACATAGAAAAACAAATATCATATATTATCTCTTACATGGGCATCCTACCTTTCATATGTATGTATGCAAATGTGTAGTTGGATAGTGCCATGTGGAGAGAAACATGAGAATAAAAGGGAGACATTTAGGGAAGAGGGTGAGGAATAAAGAGGAGTGGGAAGGAGGGCAAAGAGAGGATGATGGAGTGAATATAGTTGAAGATAATGATAACATTAAAGAAAATGTCATGAAACTCATCATTTTCTAATAGATGCTAATAAAATTAATAAATGAATATGCTAGACAAATCAATGATATGAACAGACTTTTTTTGCAAATTGAGTAAAAAGAGAGTTTTTTTTTTTTTTTGGTGGGAAATAGCATACAGCTTCTTTTATTTTCTCTCTTTTTCTTTTTTGCTTATAAAAGTAACTGATGCAGTGAGCAACACATGCTGCAGCAGTTGCCAAGGTTATGGGGAAGTGCTGGGTGCCTTGGGGAGCACAACGGTTTCCTAGGGACTTGAAGAAGACACCCCAGACCATCTGCTATCTTCTGAGTCATCCAGGTCCAGCTTGCTATGCTTCTGCTCAGGCTCCTGGGGGGCTGCTTCAATAGTCTGTTGAGCCTTGGGATGAGTCTTGAAGAGAGCCTTGGTCAGGGTGGCAGGGCCTGGTGCCCCCAGGGACATGATGCAGTGCACTCCTTTGTGTTTGGCCCCAGCCACTTTGGTTCTGTCTTTGGAGGCTGTCAGCTGGACCAGTTTGAAGCATTTTCTGGGATTCATGGGGGCTGCTGGAACCACATCCGTGCCAGGCTGAGGAGTTGGCTCCTGGCCACCCTTCACGCTCTCACCCTCTTGCTCACAAGGCTTGGGCTGGGGCATCCCAGAACCAGCAGCCTGGCCTTCAGGCCACACTCGCCCTGGCAGATAGGCCTCTCCTTTTCCTTCACCTCCCTCGACAGGAGCCTGGGAGTTCAGGGACTCTGCCCTTTGCAAAGGCGAGTGGAGTATTTGATCAATTAGTGTGAGAAGTGGGTTCATTACCCAGAAGAGAGCAGAGCCAGTAGGGACAGAGCACCCTGGATTTGGGATTCCGGATATGGTTTACTGACATCTTTCCACTCACTTCGTGCAGTATTTGGTCTGGCTCCAGCAAAGAACAGACCAGATACGTGTGGAGTGTGACAGTAGGCTGTGTGTGTGTAGCTTACTTCTGGGGTTCAGCAGTTACCAGGGCTTGTAGTTTGACTGGCAGTCGTTGCTACCTGTGTATGTCCTTTCCCAAAATGCAACTGATTATAATCTTTTTGTTTTTGCTTTTCTATTGTTTATTTTTTTCACTTTTTAAAATTTATTTTTCTGTTATCAGCTTGATACAGTATAAATTCTTATCTTAATTGTGAAATGTTTCATTGAGGATTGCCCAGTGATTGAGTAAAACCAAAACTTTTTATAAGCCACAATCATCCTAGGGTCCCCCTTGCTATATAGCCTCCCTGGTTCTGTGGGTTGCAGTCTGATTGTTCTTTGCTTTCTGTCTAGAATCCACTTATGAGTGAGTACATGCCATGTTTGTCCTTCTGGGTTTGGTTTACCTCACTTGGGATGATATTTTCTAGTTTGATCCATTTGCCTGCAAATTTCATGCTGTCATTGTTTTTCTCTGCCAAGTAGTACTCCATTGTGTATATGTACCACATTTTCTAAACCCATTCTTCAGTTGATGGACATCTAGGTTGTTTCCAGGTTCTGACTATTACAAATAGTGCTGTTATCAACATAGTTGAGCATGTATCTTTGTGGTATGATTGAGCATTCCTTGGATATATGCCTAAGAGTGGTATGGCTGGATCTTGAGGTAAATGGATTCCCAATTTTCTGAGAAACTGCCGTACAGATTTCCATAGTGGCTGTACAAGTTTGAATTCCCAGCAACCATGGAGGAGTGTTCCCTTTCCTCCGCATCCTCTCCAACATTGACTGTCATTAGTGTTTTTGATCATAGCCATTCTGACAGGTGTAAGGTGATATCTCAGAGTCATCTTGAGTTGCATTTCTCTGATGATTAAGGATGTTGAACATTTCTTTAAATGTCTTTCAGCCATTTGTGATTCTTCTTTTGAGAATTCTCTGTTTAGCTCTTCAGCCCATTATTTAATTGGATTGTTCAGTATTTTGATGTCTAGTTTCTTGAGTTCTTTATATACTTTGGAGATCAGTCCTTTGTCAGATGTGTGGTTGGTGAAGACCTTTTCCCATTCTGTAGGCTATCTTTTTGTCTTATTGACCATGTGTTTTGCCCTACAAAAGCTTCTCAGTTTCAACAGGTCCCATTTATTAATTGTTGTGCTCAGTGTCTGTGCTACTGGTGCTATATTTAGGAAGTGATCTCCTGTGCCAATGTGTTCAAGAGTACTTCCTACTTTCTCTTTTATCAAGTTCAGAGTAACTGGATTTATATTGATGTCTTTGATCCACTTGGACTTAAGTTTTGTGCATGGTGACAGATATGGATCTATTTGTAATCTTTTACATATTGACATCTAGTTATGCCAGCACCATTTGTTGAAGATACTTCTTTTTTCCATTGTATATTTTTGGCTTCTTTGTCAAAAATCAGGTGTTCATATGTGTGTGGATTAATGTCAGGGTCTTCAATTCAATTCCATTGGTATGTATGTTGGTTTTTATACCAGTACCATGCTGTTTTTATTCCTATAGCTCTATAGTAGAGCTTGAGGTGAGGGATGGTAATGCCTCCAGAGGATGCTTTATTATACAGGATTCTTTTAGCTATCCTTGTTCTTTTGTTTTTCCATATGAAGTTGAGTATTTTTCTTTCCAAGTCTGTGAAGAATTTTGTTGGGATTTTGATGGGTATTGCACTGAATCTGTAGATTGCTTTGGTAAGATTGCCATTTTTATTATGTTAATCCTACCTATGCATGAGCATAGGAGATCCTTCCATTTTCTGATATCTTCTTCAATTTCTTTCTTTGGAGATTTAAAGTCCTTATCAAAATGTCCTTCACTTGTTTAGTTAGTGTTATCCCAAGGTATTTTATATTATTTGTGGCTATTGTAAAGGGTGATGTTTCTCTGACTTCTTTCTCAGCCCTTTTATCATTTGTGTATAGGAGGGCTACTGATTTTTTTGAGTTGATCTTGTATCCTGCCACTTTACTGAAGGAGTTTATCAGCTGTAGGAGTTCCCTGGTAGAATTTCTGGAGTCAGTTAGTGTATACTATCATATCATCTGCAAATAGTGAAAGTTTGATTTCTTCCATTCCAATTTGTATCCTTTTGATCTCCTTTTGTTGTCATTGCTCTAGCTAGAACTTCAAGTGCTATATTGAATAAATATGGGGAGAGTGGACAGCCTTGTCTTG
This sequence comes from Onychomys torridus, assembly GCF_903995425.1. Taxonomy (NCBI): domain Eukaryota; kingdom Metazoa; phylum Chordata; class Mammalia; order Rodentia; family Cricetidae; genus Onychomys; species Onychomys torridus. Next base: position 43,834,626 of record NC_050446.1, on the reverse strand, counting down.
TTCCTTATTTAGTGGAATGGATTTGAGTTTCTCTCATTTTAATTTGATGGTGGTCTTTGGTTTGCTACTAATTGCTTTCATAATGTTTAGGAATGTTCCTTGTATTCCTGATCTCTCTAAGACCTTTATCATGAAGGGGTGTTGGATTTTGTCAAAGGCTTTTCAGCATCTAATGAGATGATCATGTGGTTTTATTCTTTCAGTTTGTTTATATGGTGTATTACATTGACAGATTTTTGTATGTTGAACCATCCTTGTGTCCCTGGGATGAATCCTACTTGGTCATGGTGGATAATTTTTTTGATGTGTTCCTGAATTCGGTTTGCAAATAATTTGTTGAGTATTTTTGCATCAATGTTCATGAGGGAGATTGGTCTGTAAGTCTCCTTTTTTGTTGCATCTTTGTGTGGTTTGAGTATCAGAGTAGTTGTAGCCCCATAAAGAGTTTGGTAATGTTCCTTCTGTTTCTATTATGTGGAACAAATTGAAGAGTATTGGAATTAGTTGTTCTTTGAAAGTCAGGTAGAATTCTGCACTGAAACCATCTGGTCCTGGGCTTTTTTTTTTTTTTTTTTTTTGGTTGGGAGACTTTTGATGACTGTTTCTATTTCTTTGGGGGTTATTGGTCTATATAAATAGTTTATCTGGTCTTGATTTAACTTTGGTATATAGTATCTATCCAGAAAATTATCCATTTCTTCCAGATATTCCAATTTTGTGGAGTAAAAGTTTTTGAAGTATGACCTGACGATTCTCTGTATTTCCTCAATGTCTGTTGTTATTTCTCCCTTTTCATTTCTGATTTTGTTGATTTGGGTTCTTTCCCTTTGTCTTTTAGTTAATTTGGCTAGGGGTCTGTCTATTTTGTTGATTTTCTCAAAGAACCAACTCTTGGTTTCATTGATTTTTTTTGTATTGTTCTTTTGGTTTCTATTTCATTTATTTTAACCCTCAATTTGATTATCTTCTGGCATCTGTTTCTCCTGGGTGAGTTTGTTTCTTTTTGTTCTAGAGCTTTTAATTGTGCTGTTAAGTCATTGGTATGAGATTTCTCCATCCTTTTTATGTGTGATTTTGGAGCTATGAATTTTCCTCTTAGCACTGCTTTCATAGAGTTCCATAAGTCTGGATATGTTGTACTTTGATTTGCATTGAATTCTAGGAAATCTTTAATTTCTTTCTTTATTTCTTCCTTGACCCATTTGGTGTTTCAGGTGGGCATTATTTAGTTTCCATGAGATTGTAGGCTTTCTATAATTTTTGCTGTTGATGAATTCTAACTTAAAGCAAGGTGGTCTGATAAGATACTGGAAGTTATTCCAAAGTTTTTGTATCTGTTGGCATTTGCTTTGTGACCAAGCATGTGGTCAATTTTAGAGAAGGTTCTATGATGTGCTGAGAAGAAGGTATATTCTTTTGTGTTAGGATGGAATGTTCTGTAGATATCTATTAAGTCCATTTGAGTCATAACATCTGTTAGGTCCTTTATTTCTTTGTTAAGTTTTAGTCTGGTAAATCTGTCTTTTGGCGAGAGTGGTGTGTTGAAATCTCCCACTACTAATATGTGGGGTTTGATGTGTAATTTAAGCTTTAGCAGTGTTTCTTTTATGAATGTGGGTGCCTTTGTATTTGGGGCATAAATGTTCAGAATAGAGAATTCATCTTGGTGGATTTTTCCTGTGACGAATATGTAATGTCCATCCTGATCTCTTTCAGTTAATTTTAGTTTGAAGTCTATTTTCTTAGATATTAGGATAGCTACACCAGCTTGCTTCTTAGGTCTATTTGACTGATAAGCTTTTTCCCAGCCCTTTACTCTGAGGTAGTGTCTGTCTTTGAAGTTAAAGTGTGTTTCTTATATGCAGTAGAAGGATGGATCCTGTTTTCTTATCCATTCTGTTAGTCTGTGTCTTTTTATAGGTGAGTTGAGACCATTGATATTGATGGATCTTAATGACCAGTGATTGTTAGTTCCTGTTATTATTTGTGTGTGTATGTGTGTGTGTGTGTGTGTGTGTGTGTGTGTGTGTGTGTGTGGTAGTGTTGCTTTTTCCTTATTTGGTATTTGTTGGTGTGGGATTATATATTGCCTGAATTTTCATGGGTATGTTTAGCTTCTTTAGGTTGGATTTTTCCTTCTAGTGCTTTCTGTAGGGCTGGATTTATGGATAGGTATTGTTTAAATCTCATTTTATCATGCAATATTTTGTTTACTTCGTATATGGTGATTGAGAGTTTTGCTGGTTATAATAGTCTGGGTTGGCATCTGTGGTCTCTTAGAGTCTGCATAACATTTGTCCTGGAACTTCTAGCTTTTATAGTCTCTATTGAGAAGTCTGGTGTTATTCTTATGTGTCTGCCATTGTATGTTACTTGGTCTTTTTCCTTTGTGGCTCTTAATATTTTTTCTTTATATGTTTAGTGTTTTGACTATTATGTGGCAAGGAGACTTTTTTTTCGATCCAGCCTATTTGGTGTTGTATAAGCTTCTTGTATCTTCATGGTATTTCTTTCTTTAGGTTATGAAAGTTTTCTTCTATGATTTTGTTGAATATATTTTCTGTGCCTTTGAGTTCATAGTCTTCTCCTTCTTCTATCCCTATTATTCTTAGGTTTGGTCTTTTCATGGTGTCCCAAATTTTTTGGATTTTTTTTTATGACTCTTTTGTCTTTAGTGTTTTCTTTGACTGATGAATCTATTTTCTCTATTGTATCTTCAGTGTCAGAGATTCTCTGTTCCGTCTCTTGCATTTGGTTGGTTATGCTTGCTTCTGTAGTTCCTGTTTGTTTGGTCATGATTTCTATTACCAGCATTCCCTTAATTTTGTGTTTTCTTTGTTGTCTCAATTTCAATTTTCAAATATTGTTTCCTTCTTCGAATTTTTTGTTTGTTTTTTCTTCCATTTCTTTAAGGGAGTTTTTCAGTTCCTCTAAGAGCCTCTATCATCTTCTTAAAGTCATTTTAGGATTGATTTCTTCTGCTTCTTCTGGCTTGGTATGTTCACATCTTGCAGGTGTATAATTGGTAGGTTCTGATGTTGTCATATTGGTCTTTATGTTGTTGCCTGTGTTTTTGCACTGGCATCTACTCATCTCTTCCTCTGCTCGGTGTAGGCAGTGTCTGTGTCTGAAGGTATCTCTCTTGTTCTAATTGTTAGTCTTGTTCCACTAGGAGGTCTTGGTTAAATCAGTTATGTTAGGCTCTGTTTCTTTGTGAGCAGCTTAGTCCAGTCAGTTTTAGTGGGTTCTGTCTCAGGGAGCAGTTGTTCCCAGTTGGTGCAGGGTGTGCTTATGGTTTCAGTGGTTGTTAGGTTGGTAGGGGTTGTTTTCTTTTTTGGTGGGGGAATAGGGAAAGGTAGCTGTCTGGTCCCTGGGATTCTGATGGGTAGGGCCTGGGGCTAGAGACCTGATCTACCTGTCTGGAGATGGGGGCTTACCTGTTCCTGGTTGTTGTAGTGTAGGCTTATGATTCTGGTGATATTGAACAGACATTTTTCTAAACAAGCTAAACAAACAGTAAAGAACTATACTAAAATTTTTCAGCATTACTGTCAAAAGAAAAATTAAGACTAAAAAAAGATATCATTTTATACCTTTCAAATGCTTATTATCAAAACAATGAAAGATAGGAAATATTGGAGAGGATTTGGAGAAATGGATCTTATTCACAGTTTTACAGTAAATATAAATTATTATAGCCTCATGGGTATATTATGAAATATCACAACATTTAAAAATATACCTATCATGTGATTTAGCAGTCTATTTCATGGGCATATATCTGAAGAAAATGAAATCAGTATATTGAAAAGATCTGCCATATTCCCTTCAGCCTTATTCACAATAACTAAGACATAAAATACTTTGAAGTATTCTTCAATGACTCTATGAAGAAAAGAAAACTAGCTGTGTACATATAAATTATTCAATAACATTCGGTCTTAAAATTTAAAGGAGATTGTGGCATTTCCAACAGTATGGCAAACCCAAGGATATTATGCTATGTGAAATAATCAAGTATGAAAAGACAAATAGGCTTAATTTCAATTATATGTAGAACATTCTTTAAAGTTTTAACCAATCTGGTATAGTGTCACATCTTTGGGATGTGACATCTTTGGGAGGCAGGGGCACTGAAATCTTCATGAGTTCTGGGCCAGCCAGAGCTACACTCTGAGATCCAGCCTCAAAACAAAACAGCAACAAATATACTTAAACTAAAAATAACTTATAAATATACAAAATTAAAATCCATATTTTCTTTGACTATTATTCAAATATGTATATTTTTAACAAATGTGAAATTGAGAGTTAAAATATTCAGCCATGGATTTTTGATAATGATTCAAAGTAGTTATGAAGCCATCATATTATAATTCCCAGTATCAATATTTCTTTCTTTCTACTTTGTGTGTAGGGGGGTATATGCTTGCATGTGTGCTGGAGGACAGTGCCAGTGACCTTCCTCTGCCAATCTCCATCTTGTTCTTTTGAAATGGGACTCTCTTTCTGAAACTGGAGCTCCAGTTTTTCGTTTCATTCATACACAGAGTCTAACAAAGCCCATCTGGCCTTCAACTATATATGTAACCAAAAATGTCCGTGAACTCCTGAACCTCCTGCCTCACCTACCAATTCCAGGGATCACCATTAAGTACAACTTTTTTCAGTTTTTCCTCATTCCCTACCACACTCCCTTTTCATCGATGTCTTTGAAAGAAATCTTTGCTTAAAAATGTAATCATAGTGTATGTAGACATACTTATCAACAAGTATTTATTAAATAAGGTATTTATTAACCAAGCATGGAGTGAGGAACTGCAAGAGATATGAGAGAATAAACAAAATTTATCACACATCAAATGTTTATATTAATATTTGGGAAGAAAACCTATGATACTGGAAATCATTTGGTATATAAGACCTTTTGATACATGGAGCAGAATGTCCAAAGCAAATACAAAGGCAGGGCAAAGAATGACTAAGACAGATAAGGTTTTTGAGGAAGGCGAAAGTCATTCAGGGAATGTCTTGATCTTATTTGTTAGGTCTTCTTAAGAGCTAAAAAAATAACAACTAGAAGAAAGAGCTAACACTTTTCTACCTCAAAGACCAAAGGGATGAGAAGAGATCATTTTCTAGGGACAACTCACAGACCCACAACCACGGACTTTGAAAAGATACTAATGCCAATATTGTCACCTCTGAAAACTGAAGGACAACCCCTGTGCAGCTGTCCTTATACCTTGAGTTATGGTATCATCAAGTTGTCTCTGGCATGACTGCCATCACACTGGTTCTAAACTAGTGAAGGAACTAGGAACCACCATCATTTACAGCTTCATTGGATTTAGGGCCAATGGTACAGCCATGTCATAATCACTGCTGCAAACAGTATGACTTATTCCTATTACCTAGCATTTTATTTGGCAGAATCAAGAAAGGAGCCTGTTGAAAGCCAAGAAAGGTGGTCCGTGGAGTTCCTGCTAAGACAGTATGAAGGATGAATTTATAGTTTAAAAATGGTATCTTAATATATGCACATGTATTTTCTAAGATGTTGAATAAAGTGTAAACATTTCATGATAATTTTACCATTTTCTATGAAATTATAAGATAATTTTACCACATTCCATTTAGCTTCATCATTGCTAATGTACATATCTCTGTAGAGAAAAAGTACAAAAGATTCTTTTAGAGGTGAATGAATGCACCATGGTAATCACTGACTATTTAAAGGCCATTACTGAGAGGAAGAAAATATTTTACTTTCATTACAATTGTGTTTTGTGCAAGCAAAATTTTAACAGACAAATTAATGTAGATGAGAAGAAATTAGACACTAAAGGATATCAGTGAGGGGGATAATGAATGTCTAACACATTCCAAATGAGAAAGAATAAAGGGAGACTAAGTGGTGAGAAATGACACTAATGAGCAGCAAGCCGTGAAACATTTTTCACCATTTCCCTACTTTTGCAGGTGAAGCAGATAATCTGCAGTTTTGATCAAGATGTCAGCTGGACTATAGACCTCGTTATGCTCCATAGGGAGAGAGGACACCTGCCATCAAGCTTGTTGTATGGACACTGGATGACCTCAGATACTTTCTGGTGATTGGCTGGAAACATAAGTTCCTGACTAAGTTGGCGTCTCTGAATGGAGTTCACAAAAAGACCCAGGAATTGAGCAAGGGAAATGGCCCAAATGGAAGCTGGAGATATGAAGAAACTTTGTAACACAGATAAAAATCTATCACCTCTGACCAATTAGACTCTCTGGAAGATGTCTCTGAGCCCTCCCCTTGCTCCAGAGAAGTGAATTACACAATGTGTGGACACCAGACATCTAGTATCACTGGGGATGTTGTTATAGGCACCAACCTTCAAAGACTGAATATAGAATTGGAACAAACAGGCTGTGCCTTCTTTTGTGCCTTAACAGAATCTATATAAAGAGCTGGCATCAAAATTTTAAATACCATGAGTAAACCATTTGATATATTTTTAAAAGGATGACATATTACTTGTTAAATAAGATATTATATCAAATTAGGGGATAGCATAACTAGGTTCCTTTGAGTTATTTTCTGCTCTGTAATGATTTTTCCCAAAGTTTTAGTTTATAGTATAAAGTATTTGATTTGATTGATTCAGTAGACTAGTATTTATGACCCTGTTGACTGTGTGTGTGTGTGTGTGTGTGTGTGTGTGTGTGTGTGTATCTGCTCATGAAGATGGATGTGGAAATGGTTGTGTGCAATTGGAGGCCAGAGGTCTATTGTACTTGCTCTACATCTTTTGTTTTTGAGGGAGGATCACTCACTTTAATTGGCTAAACAAGTTGGCCAGAAAGCTCAAGGGATCCACTTTGCTTCTCTGTACACAGGTGCTGAGGCCCAAACTCAGATCTTCATTTTTGAACAGAAATCATCTGGTAGACCGAGCCTCTCCCTTGAGCCCCATTTTGTGTTGTTCCTTCACTAGACAAGCCGGTTGCCATGACTCTAGACCTCACAACATCTTCTATTGGAAAAGACAATTTAGCAGGAAAGTTCTCAATATCATAATCTAGTATCATAGACACTAGAGAGAGAGGCTGGCATAAATTGACAGGTATAGTATAATCATGACTTGGCCTAAGTGGCTGGAAAAGATTCCATTTCTCAAGATCAATGGGACTCCACTTGAGGAAAAAGGTGTTGGAAAACAAAATAGGAAGTCAGGATTTTCGAAGTTATAATGGACAGACTGACAGTTTTATAACCAAACTTCTACAATGATAGAAATTATCTTCTTGCTTTGAAAATTTTAAATTAAGTGAAACTGTTAGTGTAGTTTAATTTATTTACCTTCCTTTTTAAAGATCATATTCTTATTAGCTATAGAATATATGAATCCAGATGAAGTTATTTGAACAAGGAGCTTTAGTTTGATAAATTTGCTTTATTTTTTGTGTTGTTAACTTGTCCCATATTTGCAGAAAATACGCTACAAGAAAAATACATTATGCAATGTGAAAAATCACAACAATTTTGCATATGCAGTATTAATAGTAAAATTATTTATGAAGAAATTTCTAGCTTCCATGAAGTCTGTAATTTGGCCCACTGGTCATTCAAACTTTACAGCAAACATTATTTTATTACATTTATTTTATTTGTGGATGTGCATTTATGTATTTATGTGTAATGCATCCTTTACATGGCACATGTGTGGAGGGCAGAGAACAACTTGCAGGAACTGGTTCTCTCCTTCTATCATATTGGTTCAAGGCACTAAACTCAGGTTTCCATGCTTAGCAGCAAGACCCCCTATCTACTGATTTATGTGTATCTATCTGTGTGTGTGTGTGTGTGTGTGTGTGTGTGTGTGTGTGTGTGTGTGCATGTGTGCATGCACTACATGTATGCAGTACCTCCTGAAGCCAGGATGGGTGGTGGGTTCTGTAGAATCAAAATACAGTTGGTTGTGTGCCTACCAGTATGTGTGGTGGGAATCAAACCTGGGTCCTCTGTAAGATCAACTATTGCCTCCCTGGGATATCAACTAAAGACATCACAATAATGTGCAATAAGACTAGGCACAAACCCTCATATCAAGGCTGAATAGGGCAACCCAGTAGGAGTCCGAAGAGCAGAGAAAAGAGTCAGATACACCCCTATGCCCACTATAAGGAGTACCACAATAACCCCAAGATAAACAAACATAACATATATACAGAGGACCTAGCTCAGACCCAGACAGGCTCTGTGATTGCTGTTTCGGTCTCTATGAGCCCTGCTTAGTTGATTCTGTGGGCCTTGTTCTCTTGGTGTCCTTGATCCCTCTGGCTCCTACAATCCTTCCTCCCCCTCTTCTGTGGGGTTCCCAGAGCTGCACCTAATGTTTAACTTTGATCTTTGCATTTGCTTCCATCAGATGCCAGGAAGATTGTAGATTGAAGGTTTTGTGGCTCAGCTGTTTCTCAGTCCCAGAACTGGAAGCTTTTCCTGGTTATAGAAGATGGCTGATTCAGCCTACATATCCTCCATTACTAGAAGCCCCTCACAGATTCCAGGTGGTTTCCACATCACTAGGTTTCCACATCACACCTGGTGTGTTCCCCAATTCTAGTTGACTCATCCCATATTTTCTCCTTCTGTCCCTCCCTTCCCACCTGATTTGTCCTGTTCCCATCTCCACCATCCCGATTCCACCCACAAAATATATTCTATTACCCTTTGCAAGGAAAACCATGCCTCCTCCCTAGAGGAGGCAGAGATTTTATTGGAACCACTGGCTCCCTGATAACTGCATCGAGACTTAATATTATTTCAGTCAATAGCTTGGGCTTGTTACTAACTAGCTCTTCAACTTAAATTAACCCATATTTCTTCTCTATGACCTACCACATGGTGGTACCTTTTTTCAGCATGGCATATTCATCATGCTTCTCTCTGTGAGTCTCCTGGCATCTCTGCTCTCCTTCTTACCTGCACTCTCCTTTTGTCTGCATGTCTGGCCTAACATCTACCTACCTAGTCATCAGCCAGTCTGCTTTTTATTAACCAATGAGAGTAATACATATTGACAGTGTACAAAAAGATTGCTCCACAGCACTTCCCCGTTTTGTTCTAATTAAAAAGGAAGATTTTTAACTTTAACACAGTAAAGTGATACATAAGAAAATAGTTATGAAGTATGAATTACAGTTATACTATCCAGTTCATTTGTGTTTGTCAAATTTAGAGAAAATAATCTATTATCTATCTTATCTTTCTGAGTCTAAAGTTTTATAATACCTTTTATAATTACTAAAGAAAACTTTAAATCTAATCATTTAACTTCAACTTTATCAAAGACTGCACAATGATATAATATTACCTAATGACAGGGTGAAATGGCTCACTGGACAGTCACCAAAGTTCTGTAACAATGGGGCATCCATCTTTGGATAGTATATCCAAAGGCCTAATATATCTGGCAGACATTTCTGAGAAGCAGGAAATTTTGAAGGACTGTCCTACCTTGTCATGGTGAAGTTTGGCAGTCACTTTCTTTTATATCCTGCTGGTCCAGTTTGGACAGTAAACTGTCAGCAATTGAGACAAGGACAGTTTCTTTGCCCAAATGGCTAGTTTTTATCATAAAGAAAGCAAACTGCATATAGAGGTTATTTAATGCCCACCATCTTTTTGAAGTAAATTGGTACTGCCAGGAGCAGACATGTCTCACTGTCAAGAAAAGCCTTGTGCTATTAAAGCATTTTAAATGCCATATTCTATACATCTTTGTAGATCACCTATCTATCTAATAAATATATTTAACCTTAAAATTATACCTAAAATGATTACAAGTTTGATTATTATAGATTACTAACTACTAATCTGTATTTCTTAACTATACATTAAAATTTTAAATGAGTTGTAAAAGCAAAATGCCCTAAACAAGAGTAGAAACATATATACAGTATAACAAAACTTACTTTAAATTTTTATCAGTAAACCATAATCCATACCAATGTAAAGTATTTTGAGATTAATAGTTGCTTTGGGGATTAGAGTAGATTCAATAATCTACCTTTTTTTCCCTATCAGTTCTATATGCCTTCCCTTTTCTATTCAGAAAGAGGTCCCGGAATCTAACCTCTTTTGAATAGTATTTTCTTGAACACGACCAGCAACAGCTATTAACCAGCACCCCTAAACAATGACAAACATCCACAATCCATCTTTTGGGAATGGGGGTATTGTTTTCTCTAGACTGCTTCCTGCTGTCTGGGGGCACTGCTGTCTTTGGGGGAACCGTGAGAAAATCATGATAATGGTTAAGTCTTGGCTAGAGTTGTCTGTAAGACTAGACCATCTCAGCAATCTTAAAACTATTCTGAATGCAGAACTCTGAGGAAACTGCAACAGAGGTGCTCTGAGATGTTGGATCACCTGGACCATCTTTTTTTTTTTTTATTGGTATCTGGTTTACTTTCTCTGAAAATACATTGTTCACAAATTAGCCAAAGAAATTTGTTTTATTTTTTGTTTGATCAGGTAAAATTTACATGCATGTTTTGTAGTTTTCCTATGTTTATTGCTTTATGTGTGTAGCCAAGATTTTCAGGGGGACCTTCCTGATCAAATATGACCCATATAAATCTGAAATGAATTTATAGCTTCTCATTTCCTGTAGAAATAAAAGTATAACCTCTCCCCCAATGTAATACATTTTTTTACTTAAAATTTGAGGTTAAGACATTTTAAAAATATATAGGTTGATTTAATTTAACAGTTTTTGTAATCCAGTGACTCTCAGCAGCTATCATTTGTTCATTAGCAATCAAAAAATGTAAAGACAACACAATGGCATAGAGGATCCAAATCCCCATGTATTTTCCACATTTACTTGACTTTTTAATTTTATATTACTTTACTACTTTTTTTTAAAGGATTTTATTACTTTTAAGCTATTTATTCTATGGTTGTCTGTAGCTGGAGTTATCTCCAGTGCTGCCTGGGCCTGCAGCCACTCAGAACCAGATAAACACACAGGGCACTTATATTATTTAAATTGTTGGGTCCAATGGCTCAGGCTTCTTGCTATCTAGTTCTTATATCTTAAATCAACCCATTTCTATTAATCTATAAGTTGCCACGTGGCTTGTGACTTATCAGGACTTTACATCTTACTTCTCATGGTAGTGGTGGCTGGCAGCATCTCCTGACTCAGCCTTCTACTTCCTAGAAGTCTCTTCTATGTTTATCCCACCTATACCTTCCTGCCTGGTTACTGGCCAACCAGCATTTTATCTATCCATCAATCAGAGCAACACATTCACAGCATCTCCAGCAGTTGTCTGTACCCTTTCTCCTTTCTCACTCAAACCTTTGCACTTTATAAACACACTGTAAACTTGCTTAGATGTTTCTTTCATCTGGATCTGTATTTATTGAGCATCTGTAGTGCTGTGTGATTTCATGAGATGAACCTTAAGCTGCTATGTTGGCCACTTGTGCAGCTCCGCATAGGGTATGGTGCTAGTGCATGGCAGCTGGTGGCTGGCTCCATTCCAAAGGCAGCTGCTGGAAGATATGTCTCTGTACTGTGCCTAGCATGAGAGTGTGAGACTAGTAAGTCGTGTTTGGCTCCAATTTTGTATGTTTGGAACCCTTTCTTAAGCTTGTTCAGCTTTTGTGTGGCTATACCTTGCCCAGCCGTGGCAACAAATGTAGGCAAAATTTCTGTTGGGACCACTGGCTCCCCTTTAAATGCACAGAGACTTAATTATAAATGCTTGGTCTATAGCTTAGGCTTGTTACTAACTTGCTATTACAACTTAAACCAACCCAATATTTCTTATCTGTGTTCTACCATATAACAGTACTTTTTTTTTCAGCAGGCATGTTCATCTTGCTTCTTTCTGCAACTCCTGGCTACTCCACCCTTCTTCTTCACCCTGATTTCTTCTTGTCCTCAATTCTAGCCTAATCTCTGCCTGCCCAGCTATTGGATAGGAAGCTCTTTATTAACCAATGGGAGTAATAAATATTTACCATGTACAAAAAGAATGTTCCACAACACTAGGGCCCTCCTTGATAATTAGTCTCTCTGGATCTTTGGATTGTAGCATGTTTATGCTTTACTTTACAGTTTGGTTCCACTTATAAGTAAGAACATATCGTGCTTGTCTTTCTGGGTCTGAGTTGCCTTACACATGATGATATTTTTTTAGTTCCATCCATTTGCCTGCAAATTTCATAATGCCATTTTGTTAAATATCTGAGTAATAATCCACTGAATGAATGTTCCACATTTTCTTTATCCATTCTTTGGTTGATGGACATCTAAGTTGTTTCTAATTTCTGGGTAATATGAAATAAGCTGCAATAAACATGGTTGACCAAATGCCCTTGTAGGATGGAACATCTTTTGAGTATATGCCCAAGAGAGGTATATTTGAATCTTGAAGTAGATCATTTCCCAATTTTCTGAGTAAGTGCAATATTTATTATCATAGTGGTCATGCAAGTTCACACTCCCACCAGCCTTGGAGGAGCATTCCCCTTGGTGCACATCTCAGCCAGAATGAGCTGTTACATTTGTTGTTCTATATTTTTCTCTTCTGTGAGGTTCAGTGTATCTGGTTTTATGTTGATATCTTTGATCCACTTGGACTTTAGTTTTATGCAAGGTGGTAAATATGGATCTGTTTGGTTTCTTATACATGTAGACACCCAGTTAGACCAGCACCATTATTTCTAAGATGCTTTCTTTTTTCCATTGTATATTTCTGGCTTCTTTATAAAAAATCAGATATCCACACATGTGTAAATTTATGTCTGTGTCTTTAATTTGATTCCATTATCAACCTGCCTATTTTTTATACCAGTGCCATGTGGTTTTTATTACTATTGCTCTGTAGCACAGTTTGAAATCAGGAATGGTGATACATCTGAAAGTTCTTTTACTGTTCAGGAATATTTCAGCTATCCTGAGCCCCTTTTTTCATAAAAAATGAATATCGTCCTTTCAATGTCTATAAAGAATTCTGTTGGAATTTTGATAGGATTGTATTAAATCTGTAGATTGATTTTTGTAGGATGGCTATTCTCACTTTGTTAATTCTACCAATCTATAAGCAAAAGTGAACTTTCCAGCTTCTAATATCTTCTTCAATTTCTTTCTTCAAAGACTTGAAGTTTTGTTATACAAGTCTTTCACTGAATTGATTAGTATTACATATAGATATTTTATATTCTTTGTGAGTATTGTGAACAGTGTTGTTTCCCTGAGTTCTTTCACAGTCTGTTTGCCATTTGTATATAGGAAGGCTACAGAATGTATTGTTGTTGTTAATGTTGTAATAGACATTTTAATGAAGGTGTAAGTTTGCCCTGGTAGAAATTTTAGGGTTGCTTATGAATAATACCTTATTGTCTGCAAATAACAATACTTTGACTTCTTCCATTCTAGTTTGTATTCCTTGAATCCCCTTCATTTGATTTATTGCTCTAGCTAGAACTTCAAGTACTATATTGAATAGAATTGGAGTGCATAGACAGCCTTGTTTTGTTGCTGATTTTGGTGGAATTGCTTAGTTTCTCTCCATATAATTGGATGTTGCCTATAGGCTTGTTGTAAATTGTTTTATTATGTCATTTGCTTTCCTAATCTCTCCAAGACTGCTTCATAAAGGGGTGTTAGATTTTGTCAAAGCCTTTTTCAGCATCTAATGAGATGATCATGTGGTCTTTATCATCCAGTTTTTTTAAATAGTGTGTATTTTATTCAACTGATTTTTATATGTTGTACTATTGGTGCATCTCTGGGTAGAAGCCTACTTGATCATAGTGGATCAACTTTTTGATGTGTTCTTGGATTCAGTTTGCAATTATTCTTTTTTTGGGGGGTGGGGAGTTTGAGACAGGGTTTCTCTGTGTAGTTTTGGTGCCTTTCCTGGATCTTGCTCTGGAGACCAGGCTGGACTCAAACTCACAGAGATCCACCTGGTTCAGCCTCTTGAGTGTTGGAATTAAAGATGTTCACTATCACTACCTGGCTTAGTTTGCAAGTATTCTATTGAGTATTTTTGTATCTATTTTCATAAGGGAAATTGGTCTATAATTCTGTTTTTGTTGTTGTTGTTGAACCTTTGTGTGATTTTTGGTATTTGGGTGACTGTGGCCTCATAAAATGAATTTGACAATGTTCCATCTGTTTCTATTTTGTGGAATAATTTGAGGAGTGTAGGCATTAGCTCTTCTTTGATTGTTTGGTAGAATTCTGCACTGAAATCATCAGACCCTGGGCATTTCTGGTTGGAAGACTTTTAATAACTACTCTTCCCTTAAGGATTATATATCTATTTAAGTTGTTTCTCTGATCTTGATTTAACTTTATAAAGTAATATCTATTGAGAAAATTATCCACTTCTTTTAGATTTTCCAATTTTGTGGAGTACTAGTTTTTAAAGCATGACCTAATCTCTGGATTTCCTTGGTGTCTGTTGTTATGTCTCCCTTGTAGTTTCTGATTTTGTTAATTTGGATAATCTCTGGTTTTATTTTTTTAGTTGGATGTTGAGAAATATTTTGTTACAGATTCCTTATGTTGTTAATCAGACTATAAGCTATGATAATTATTTTATCCAAAAAGTTTAATTAATTTAAAATTAATAATTTTATTTTAAATTGTGAGTGAAATATATGAATATTTGTTCTTATACACACAGATAAGAGAACTTTTTTAAATATATAAGTATGATCTGAAGGAGACCTGTGAATATAAGGTATAACATGGGTTTAATTTTAAAAATTAATGAACATTCCTAAATTTTGTGTTAAAATTCAATCCAGTTGAAAATCTGCTAGTATGATATAATTGAAGAAAATATGGTTTACTACCTCTCATTTACCTCAGATTCAGTTCCAACTACTGACATTGAAAATAATACTTCTTTTCATGAGTACTTTCTCTGAATTCTGAAGTCAGCTTTGTCTGCCCAAGGTGCAAAGACTTAGGCCTGTATATCCTATACAGCAGCCCTATTCTAAGTCTCATGGAAATGGCTGTGCAAAAGGCCATACTGGCACACTCATTGCAGGAATATTTTTGAGATTTCATTCTATTCTATCTCATCAAGTTGTTTCATTTGGCTCATTATGATAGAAAATGTACATGTGACGTTTGACCCATATGGATACAAAGTACATAGAGAACTTTCAACAGTAAAGTAACAAGACACCTGAACTTTAAACTCATGTTATACCTTATATTCACATTTCTCCTTCAGTTCGTACTTATATATTAAAGAAAGTCCTCGTATCTGTGTATATAAGAACAAATGTTCATATATTATTGTCAATAATAATGCTGGTTTAGTAAATTAGTGGTTGCAGATTCTCCCCCACTAACCATGACTTCACTAACACTGAGCAGTTAGCTAGGTTTCAAGTACCAGGCCTGGTCTCCCTCTTGTTGAGATCTTAAGTCTAGTTAGAGAGTTATTGGTTGCTGCCAAGATAGAGATGCCACTACTGTGCGCTTTGGGTATTGTGTCATGCTGGCCATTGATATGATTCATAGGCATTATAGGTAGGGCTGTTTACCCCTCATCAATGAAACTTCTCAAAATCCAGAGCTATAAAGCCTAGTCCTAATAGATATATCTGCAAAATTCTTGAACACCTAAGGCTCGGGGAAATATTTGGAATGGACCCTGGTAAAACTGTAAGAGCCAGAGAATCAGAGACTTGGCTGTAAGATTGTGTCTCCTAGTAACATCAAAAGATATACCCCAAAAGTATCACCAACATGATTGTCCAAATGTGAGCTGACCAACAATGACACCAATGGACATGTCAAACTGGGTTGAGAAAAGCCTACTGGGCCTTAACTCCACACAAAGACCTAAAGACAACTGAAGAAAGCTGGGAGCAGGAGAGGCAGTCTTTCCCAAGGATTAGCATGCCAACTGATCATCCAGTGCCAGATGTCCAATCCTGAAAACATACATACCAGTAATACATAGACTCAATAGGTTATATTTAGGAATGTATGTATATGTATGTATATAATAACAATTAGTGAAAAAAGTCTCCAGAAATTTGAAAGCTAGAGGATAATGTGGGGTAATATGGGGGCACTTAGAGGGAGGAAAGTGAAAGGGGAAAATGTGTAATTAAATTAAAATCTCAAACAAATTAACAAAAGAAAGTTCCCTATGACCAGTTATCCAAGGAAGTAAAATATTGAGGTATTATGCAAGACAGCTTGTCTCCATATAGTGGAAAGAGTAAAATACCAATTAGTGTTAAATTCTCACTCTGTATAGAAGGAATCAACCTGAAATAAAACAAATATGGAATACTTTTTCCAGGTCAAGAAAATGAGCTATGCACTTGACTGCTAACTTGCCAAAAAACAAAGTGTATGAAAAAAAGAGGCCATGAAATCTGAGTGTTGAATAGCTTAGCTGATTGATTAGGGACCTAGAGGACAAAGGATGGGGAAAAAAATCAAAGAAAAAATGTTTGATAATTGCATAGTTAAATGCATCAATGATAGTGAACAAAAAGTATACATAGATCTTAGTCACAGTGTCCAAAAGAGACATCCTGTAAGACACCACAAAGGAAAAAAACTGAGAGTCAAATGAAAAGGATTTTGTGGCGAGCAGGGGGTTGCTTTCCTCAGTGCACAGTCTACACCTACTGCTGTCCTGATGTTTCATGACAGACTTATGAAGACACTGTGAGCCAAGCCATGATAAAAACAGGAATGGACATCTGGGACCAAAGATACTCTTCTCCACTGCAATGAATGATGATTGGCTCAGGAATCTTTGCCTGGAAATTGAATCATGAAGCATGCATTATATATATATATATATATATATATATATATATATATATATATATATATATATGGAATACCAGCATGCTTCCTGATATGCATATATGTATATATGTATGTATATATGTATATATATATGTGTGTGTTTTATATATTCTGTTTCTGTTTCATCAAAATTGATCCAAACTAGACAGTGAAAATAACATTTCTTTAATTAAATTATACACAGAGCCTATATGTTAAAAAACTTTCTATATAATTAAGTTATATATAAATAAACTATATTTATAGGTTAAATTCTAAAAACTTTAAGATGAAAATAAATTCTTGATTAATTTTATTTGCTATTACATTAATTAGATATCCAGGGAGTAAGTGATATAATTCTTACAGAAACCCCTTAGAATGCAGACAGCTGCCTCCTAGCTGGTACAGTACTAGAGAACTTTCAGACCCAAACCTAATGAAGGTATTACAAACAACATACCAAGTGTACCCATTGGCACACAGATGCAAAATCCCAAACAGAATATTTTGTTTTTAAAAAGTGCAATATTATATGGCACTAAAAACATTTTATGACCAAGTGGAAATTATCTGGGAATGAAAATTTGTTTAATTAGTGAAAAATCAGTTCTTTTATTCAGCACCTTAATGAAACAGAGAAAACTATGATCAGTTAGGTAAACATGGAGAGATAATGATAAAATAGAAATGCCACTATAGATTTAAAATGTCTGTCTCATACTTTAAAATCCAAAGACTTCTTAATTTGATGGAGAGAACATATCAGAACACAATGGCCAACATTACATTTTGTGGTGAAACACCACATAAGTATAGGTATAACACATGAATCCTGGAACAGACCCCCCTAAGCTGAAAACCTGGCTCCATCAGCTCTATTCAATATTTCAAGCCATTAAACATATGTGTCTCAGCTAGCCTACTTCCAAATTAAAGATAATTACTGTATCCATCTCAAAACACAATGCTGAAGTTTAAATTAGTTTCATACTCACAAATCTCTTAGCCTCTTTATGCACCAAATTGCACATTATGTATATGTTATCTATCACATGCTAAGGCTTCAAAAACATCAAAGCAGGTGGTTCTACTTCTGAATACCTGTAACTCTTGTAGTCCACTTTTTTTTGTTTGTTTAAAAGTGTTTCTACAGACATGATTCAATTGATGACATAAGTTACATACAAATAGGTACAGAATAAACAGGGTGCTTTCCTAAATCATGCTTTGTGGAAAACAGATATTTAGTATTAGTATTTATTAGTATTAATATTAGTATTATATTTCTGGGGCAGGTTAAACTAACAGGAGGCAGAGAAGAGAGAGGAGCCCGACCTTCAACAGACAGGATTGTGTTTGTTGGCTCACAAACTGAGTTGCATCGTCTATTTTGTGGGAAATTGAAGAGTCTGCCAGAAAAACAGCAACAGCAACAACAAAGATGGCTGCAGCCCTTTAAAAGGATGGGATGAGATGCTATAGGAATATAGTATGTTTCTCTGGTGCAGTCTCCACTTGCTGGAGTTCTTTTCCAAGGCAAGGCAGGCTGTACCAATAGATACTACTTTCTAAGATGACCAATAGGTCATAGGTGATCTTATAGAAATCCTGTTTAAAGGGCAGGGTACTCTATTAACATTGTTATTTTGTATTAGAGACAAGGCTTCACCATGTAGTGTTGGCTGGGCCTGAAAAGTGCTTACAAACACAAGCTGTTCTCAGAGTAATGTCAGTTCTCCTGCCTCTACATCCTGTGTAGGGGGATTATGGGCATGTAACACTATGCCAGAGGAACACAAGTGTCACTAAGATGTTTTTGTGACTTCTGTGAGCTAATAAATATGGTGAACTACTTCAAATAAGATCTTCAACTTAAAAGTTTGGTATATGAGGGAGTGAGACTCTAAAGTAAACACAACTATTTAATTCTCCTTATTTCCTCAACATTTAAAAAATTATTTTTATGATAGCAAATATAATATTTCTATCTTCCTTTTCCTCCCTCCAAGCACAACCACATTTTCCAAACTTTCTGAACCATGGGGAATTTACTTCTAAAATTTTCTACTGTTTACTTTGAATATATTTTACAATTGGGAACCAAAATCAGAGGCAATAAGAAAATTATATACATTTCGCTTCAGCAAATATAAAAAACTCATAGTAAATTTTTGCAGAATCTATTATGTTTAGAAAGTCTAAACTCCTTTATATATGATTTTCATTAAAATGATTACATTACACATAATTGTCATTTCAATATTTCATTTACCTAAAATAATTTTAGGTAAGGGAGATTATACTAACAAATATGACTAACTGAAAATTTTACTGACTTTTTATAACATCCATTATACTTGATTACTTGATTAATATGTACTATTTATCAGTTCATTGTGTATTCATACTTAATCACAGAATTATTTGGTGTACTAGAATATATCCAATTTCTTTTGTATTTTACACTAACTGTAATTAATGGTTTTGTATATATCAATAGGAAACTAAATAAACAATGTAATCAATCTTTCATGGAAATTATTTAGATTCACTATCTATGGATTGCTCATTTCTAAAATAAGGTTATGCCTACTAATTTCTTAATCTTTTTTTTAAGTTTTGGTTTATTTCATATATATAGCTACATTTCATTTGGGTTTGAGACAATTTCCACTTAGTTGTTTATATTAATAGAGATCATATTGTTATTTAACAATTTTCCTGATTCATTCACTTGATTAGGCTCAATAGCAGCTTCAGCATAGTACTGTTTATTAGAATCAATAATACACATTTTATTAAGATAAACATATTTAATGAGCCACTGTCTAATCGCATAGGGCTATATTGTTAGGTAGGAGGACATGTAAAATAGTTCATCTTTAGAAAGGCGTATCTAACACTGCCAGCTCCAGTCCATTTGAATATGAATATAGGTGACCTTGAAAAGAAAACAGGATATGATACATGGGATCAATAAATTGCTGTAACTTTTATAATGGAAAGTATTCATAAATTGATGAAATAGTTACATCAACAAGCAGATTGTGCCATTGATCAAAGTCAGAAATGTTATAACAGTGCTGAAGTTGTTCAACCACCTTTTATATCTGTAAACATTCTAATTTTACAAAACTGTTACATTTACAAAAATAAGTGAAAATTTCAAACTAAAAAAAGATACTCATTAAAAGCTATTGGAACTGATTCAAAATTTATAACAAAGATACAACTTTCACATTTATAGTTTAATGGAGAAAGATAGTAGAATACCATGATTTGAAAAAAGCCATGATTAAATCAAATGACAGATCTGCCCATTGGAACACAATTATATGCTGAAAATGTAAGGAGTGAACAAATAAAATTAATGCAGCCATAATTTTTATTATCTCATTTTTGTGTCAAAATACTTTCATGTGCACAAAATATTTTATGCAAATAAAGTTTTTCTGCAATAATGAACTTCAGGAGGAGAAATGTGGTAAAATGTGTGTTTAGCTGTAACTAATCACTAGTTTATTTCAAAGAGATAAAGGAGAGGAAGGGAAGAGGGAGACGCATCTAAAATTTTAAATCCAGCCAACTAAAAAAAGTTTAAACCTATAACTTTTTATTGTAAATAGATAATACTCTCCTACAATACATACCGACCACAATTTCACCTCCCTCCACTCTTCCCAGCTCCCTTCCACTTCCCCTCTGTTTCTCTTCAGAAAAGAGCAGACCTCCAGGAGACAACAACTATATGTATACCTTTTCTCTTGAGTATTTGGGAATAAGATGAGGCAATGAAGCAAAGAGATTTGGATTGTATGATTCATTCCTCCCTGTGCATGTGATACTGGGGAAACAGGAGTGGGTAGCACGTTCCTGCTGGAGGTACTGACCCTGCATCTCAGTACCACAGATCCAATTAACACTCACTGATGTGCTCAGTAGTTCCCGTCCTCTCCTGAAAGAGAGCCAGAAGAGAAACTTTAAAAATTTTCAGGCGTTCACTCCATTTACATGTTATAGGGCTGGTTAGAGTTAACAAAACAGAAAGAATATAATTATTTATAGTGATATTTTATTTGTATTGAAATGTGATTTTATTTGTATGTCAATAAAGTTGCCTTGAGGTCAGAGAAAGCCAGAGCAGAAGCCGAGCAGTAGTGGGGCACGCCCTTAATCCCAGCACTTGGGAGGCAGAGCTAGGCGGATCTCTGTGTGTTCAAGGACACAGCCAGCATAGCAGACACACGCCTTTAATTTCAATACCAACCATAGAAGACCTGGAGGTCTGTACAAACAGGCAGTGACGAGGAGGTCATGTGGCTGAGTTACAACCAATGAGGGAGGAGAACAGAAAGTCTTTAAATAGACAGGACGCACAGAAGTAGGTCTCTTGCGGAGAGGAGGAACCGCAGAAGCAGTGAAGGGTAAGGTTTTCTGCTTTGGCTCTGACCTCGTGGTGGTTTTTAACTCTGCAACTGGCTCTGTGTTTCTTATTTAACAAGCAGGATACATCTACAATTATTCTAACTATAATTTAAATTTATGATGTCTATTCTACAATCACAATAACTTTCTGCTTATTTACCATCTTCAAAGAAAATAAATAAAACACCACCACCCCACCCACCCCGCCACCACTCGAACAGACTGAACCCGACCATCTTTCTGAACTCAAGGTATCTAAGAAATACATTCACAGCAAGCATTCATCTCCATGGCACACACTGACATGGATGCTTCCCATTGTGAGTCCCTGTGACTCTTTGAAAACTTACCCTGGAATACTGGCAGGAAGTCTGTTTATGAATAATGTGTAGATACATAAAGCAGGTGAAATTATCTAGATAATGTTTAAGAAGCACTATGGGGAACAGAGGAAACCCTGAGTGTGTGAAGTCCTGAATAAATGTGTGCTGTTGATATGAGTTTAGTTGTGTCAACGATCCTAGCCTTAGACTCTTGGGGAAAAGGTGAAACTCCCTTCTCTGCATCCTGTGTGATTTAGGCACAGAGGAAAATGGCGAAGTCTTCTCCTTGTCTATGTAAGGATGTTGACAGTATGTGCAGAATACGCCCATCCTAGCTCTCTCTTCCCAGATATTTCTGTCCTGAAGACTGTTTCCCTACAGAAACAGAAACTGTTCCTACAGAGATTGGCTAAGCCTTCCTTCTTGTTCAGCAGTAAGTCATATCCCCTGTCTCCATATTTATCTGTATGTTTAACTGAGTCTCCTTGTTCAGCCATGTGGAATAACCTCGCCTCTCTTCAACTGTATGTATTAAAAACTCTGAGCTTCCAGTATGCTACAGTACCTCCATCAGAGAACCCAGTGCAGCTGATGCCAGTTTTTTCTGGTCTCCATGTGTCTGTATTTTCTTAATTCCCTCACTGCTGTGACCAGGTCAGCCTCTTGAGCCATGAAAGACATGATAAAAACACCAATCTAACTGCATAGTTTTGTTTTGAAAAGGGGGAATTTTATGCACTAAAACATAGGAAAGTAATATAATCATTTCTATTTCTCATTCAAATTAGCCAGTTTACTTTACATCTTTCTGTCTAGGTATGTGTATGTCCATATGCATATGTTTTGGTAAGGATACCACAATTTTCCCCAATGTCTTATGTGACTAGGCCAGACTGCTACATAACCCAGCAAGTCCTAGCATTGTTTAAGCCAAAGAAATCCCAACTAATGAAATAAAAATCATGTTTTTATGGATACTAGAAAAAGATGGAAATATGTCTTGACATATCCTGCCTTGACACGTTCCTTAGAGTACATAAACAGCAGCTAGAATTCCAATTCCTATTTTGCATTTCGTACTGAGTAAGATTTCAAAGATTGAAGAGAAGAAAATTTGATGGCCAGCTGCCTCCAAGCATCATGATGCAACATACTATTCCAGGAAACAATCTCTTCCATGTAATAGATAAATTAGCTTTTACCTCCTTGAAAAGGGAGAAATTCTGTCTTTATGTCAAATGAAGAACAAAGTATATTTCTATATAATGCCTATTAAATGTACCCAATAAATACATGAATACATTCTTACTAGAAATTGTCAACAGCTGTAACACTTATGTGCTTGCTTCCATCAATCCCAATCAAGCTGACACCCAGAACAACAATAAAGGGATTCGTTAGGTTGTATGGTGTGTGTGTGTAGCTACAGTATTTAAAGAAAAGACTCCATGAATTTGAGAAGGAGGAGAGGACATGGAAGGAGTTGAAAGGAAGGGGGGAAGGAAATTATGTAAATAAAATACTTATATATGAAATTATAAAAAATTATTACTATAGCTCTCTGGTAAAGCTTCAAATTGTACAGAATTGTTTTCATTGTCCTTTTTTTCATATGAAGTTTAGTATTATTCTTTCAAGATCTGTAAAATAATTGTTTTGGGATTTTAATGGGGATTACAAAGAATTTGTAGATTCCCTTTGGTGAGATGCCATTTTTACTATCTTAATCCTACTGATTCGTGAGCATGCGAGATCTTTCCATTTTCTTATATTTTCTTCATTTTTTGTTCAAAGACTTGCTCAACTCTGTTCACAGCAGCTTTATTTGTAGTAGCCAGAAACTGGAAACAATCTAGATATCCCTTGATCAAGGAATGGATAAAGAAAATGTGATACATTTACACAATGGAGTATTACTCATTTTATTTTTTTTTAAGACACCAGTAATTTCAAAGGCAAATGGATGGAACTAGAAAAAATCATCCTCAGTAAAATAAGCCAGGTCGAGAAAGACAGACATGGTATGTACTCACTCATAAGTGGATATTAGCTATAAAATAAAAGCTAAATATGTACAATCCACAGACCCAGAGAGACTAGGTAACGAGGGTTCATGGGGGGACACCCAATTTCTCTGGGAAGGGGAAATAAGAGATGTCATCAGTGGAGGTAGGGCAGGTGGGGATGGGAACCTGAGAAATCAGGTTGTGAGGGGTGGAGGGGGAAGAATACTGAAAGAGACTACTGGAAAAGGGGTGCATTTCAGGGTTAGATAAAAATCTAGCTCAAGGGAATCTCACAGGAATCTACCAGGAAGACCACAGCTAAGACTCCTAGCAATTGCAGATATGTAACCTGAACTGGCTATCTCCTGTGAACAGATTGGTGCCCAGCCCAACTGTCATCAGAGAAACTTCATCTAACAGCTGATGAAAACAGATGGAGAAGCACAGCCAAAAATTAGGCCAAGTTTTGGGGAATCCTGTGGAAGATGAAGAGAAAGGATTGTATGAACCAGAAGAACACCACAAGAAAACTCACGAATCAACTAACCTGGACTTACAGGGGCTCACAGAGATTGAAACAACAGTCAGGGAGCCTGAATGGGACTGACCTATTGATGGACAGATAAGGATGAATGGCAATGTAAAAGAGATTAATAATAATTCATTTTTATCCTATAACAACTCATATTTGGCTTTTGCTCAAAGTCTCAGAATTTTGTACTAGCTATTGATTACTTCTAATAGTTTATTGTTGCTTGCTGATTGAAGAAGAATATCTTTGAATCCATTCTTATACAAGTAAGCATTTTCTAAGATAAACTTCTAAAATTTGAAATAGAAGCCAATACTCACATATTTGCAATTTCCATGTACGTTTCTTAGTGTTCTTTTAAAAAAGATGAAGTTGAGGCCATTTTTATATGCAGGGACATCTTGATAGTTATGGTAGTTTACTGTTTTGAGAAAACTTTGGATAGCTTAAGTTTTTATTCACACCCCTACCCATTTATTACCAAATACAATATCTTAAAATTTGAAAATAAGGAGTGTTGTATCTGTGGTTTCCAACAGATGTGACATATTTATATTTCTCTTGAGAGGTGTGAAAATAATTGGAGAGAACTCATTGCCATGAGAAATTCAACACAACAGAATACAGTCAACACTATGCTGAAAGCATTTACCCTGATTTCTATTACTTACCTGTTGATGGACAGATAAAGATGGCAGTGTGAAAGAGATTAGATTTTTCTCTGAATAATAATTCATTTTTTTGTCCTATAATAACTCTTACTTGGCTTTTGCTCAAAGGTCTCAGAATTTTTTACCTATAGAGAATTGCTATTTATAAATTCATAAAATAAGACGTTTGTATTCATTTTAAAAGCAAAAAAGCCCAGAAAGCCAATATCTATAAATCATCTATTATGTTATTCACCATAATAAAACACCTCCATCTTAGAGATTGTGGTCAGGTGCCTTATAGACTCAGTGATGTCTAAACTTACATTCTTCAGAGTTTCATTTAATATGCTAATTTATGAGAATCAGAGAAGAGCAGAATTATCATTTACAATGTGTCAATCTCATTTGAAGTCCAGGGAATGGTGTTTATAAACAGTGAAAATTCAGTTTTGTTTCTTTGCAATCATTTAGCTTTCAAAATATAATAAAATATACCCTCAAAGATAGAAAAATCATACTACAATTTTTGGCATGCTTTACAAATATGAGTGCTCTATCCTATTTATAAGACCTTTTTTCACATCACTTTCCCTTGGTTTGGATGACATAATTTAAAATTAGAAAATGGTTTTCCCAAGTAGGGAAATATTAATTTTTCATATTAATTGGGTATATGGTAAGCAGATATATAACAATTCATTATTTAATTCATGTTTCAAATGTAGATATGCAACACACTCATTTAGATTTTTCTAAATCCATGAGTATTCAATTCACATAATCCCACATACGATGTGCCACAAGGTTTAAAAGGTTAATACACTTCCAGACTGAGCACACTTTGCTCAGTCTGGAAGGAGGTGACAGGACCTGCCTGTACTGAATCTACCAGGTTTAAGTGAATCCCCAGGGGTGCCTTGATCCTGGAGGACATGGGAATGGAGGGGAGGGGCTGGGGAGAAGGCGGGGTTGAGGGTGGGAGGGGGGAGGACAGGGGAACCCATGGCTGATGTATAAAATTTAAAACACATAATAATAAAGAAAAAAATTATTTATTAAAAAAAGTTTAATACACAATGCTAAGATTTGCTTTTACAGCAACATTTATTACTATCCTTTATCATTACTTAGTTTGAATATAAGTGCAATTATTGACAAATAGCAGAACATATGTCTATACATTTAATAAAATCTTTTTAATAATCAATCAGAGGTAGACTGCTATGGTTTTATTATTATGGAGAATTCAATACCGGCCTTCCAGAGAGGAAAAATGTCTTGCTAGCTGGTACATTAAAAATTATTGCTACAATTTCTTGGACTTTATACCACATATCTGTATGTTGCTGAATTCTAAAGTAGATTTTAGCAATTCAATATCTGCATGTAATTACTTGTTCTTGAAATTAATCAACATCTATTAAAAATAGCCATCAGAAAAATATATTAACTAAGTCTTTGATTACTTCCATAGGGAGGAGCAAATGAAACCAGTGAATTTTCCCCCCATGCACTTAGACACTTGTCAAGTACAAAATGTTAATTTACATTCCTCTGACAAATGACAGAATGCCTAAGTGATTATGCATATTAATCCATTTATCTAACTTGTTTGCCCATATGTTTTACCCTCATCCATAATGCACTTTGTCAAGTAACCCTGTTTTGATTTGCTAAAAGAAAATCTGAGAAGCAAAGTTACACATTTTAATAACAGAAACATAAATGAATATGAAGAATAACATTTCCTTTCCTAGTGCTTCGAATTCAGAAGGCCCAGTATACTAAATATGGTGACTTTCTATCTTCAAATCACGCATATGTTATCCTGTAGAGTATAATTTCACCCAACACTTTTTATAGTTTCTTTTCATTTTTCTCTGTTGATAATGTGTCTGTTAAGTTAAAGAACTCTCTGACAAAGTATTGAAGTTATTTTTAAAGTGTGGTATCAGGTTATCATTAATACTTAGCTCCATAACAAGATATACATGTATTCAGTATGGCCAAGGTGAGTGCTTTCTCATTTTCAAAAACAAAAATACAAGAAAGGATTGAAGATAGGTCAAAATCCAGCACAGCGCTTTTGAGTTGTTATCTCTGTCTGCTATTCACAACTGACAATTTTCCTAAAGGACCTGGAAATTATTTTTGATATAATACAGATACTTTCATACAGACATCTTCAGCAACACTTTGACAAGCCTAGTCAGGAACTCAATGTGAACACCAAACAATTGTGTGCCCAGCATTAGATACTCTAGGACATACAGGGAAATAGAGGTCACTTCCCTGGCACTAGCATATTTCTTATTATTGAAAATTATCCCTCCAAGCAGGTTCAGAAGAAAACTGACAATTGTTCCACTTTAATTAAACCCCATGATTGGGACATTTTGAGCTGATAGAAGCCACTCATAGCTCTTTTAATACGAGAAGGAGCTTATATGTATTGTTGGATTTCTATCATGTAACAAATTTAAAATAGATTTCCTGTCCAATTATTGATTAATATAAGCCTCCCAGACTATATGATAATGTTATTATATTTCTACAGACTTTCTTTTATTTATTTATTTATATTATTATGTGTTTTAATTTTATACATCAGCCATGGGTTCCCCTGTCCTCCCCCCTCCCGCACCCACCCCCACTTTCTCCCCAGCCCCTCCCCTCCATTCCCATCTCCTCCAGGACCAAGACTCCCCTGGGGATTCATTTAAACCTGGTGGATTCAGTACAGGCAGGTCCAGTCCCCTCCTTCCAGGCTGAGCATGTGTCCCTGTGTAAGCCCAAGGTTCTAAACAGCCAGCTCATGCACTAAGGACAGGTCCAGGTCCCACAGCCTGGGAGCCTCCCAAACAGATCAAGCTATTCAATTGTCTCTCTTATCCAGAGGGCCTGATCCAGCTGGGGGCTCCACAGCCTTTGGTTCATAATTCATGTGCTTCCATTCGATTGGCTATTTGTCCCTGTGCTTTTTCCAATCTTGTCTTAATAATCATTAAACATAATGACATCTACTTAGTTAAGTTTATGGTGGATATGACTTCTGTTCTTTGTCCTTTCACAAGACAGAGACTTAGATCTATCCAGCTATGGGCAGCTTGCTAGCTTAAAGTATCTTTTTAGTTCCCATGCTATCTTCTTCTTTGCAGAATACACTGGGGAGATATTCCAGAGAGGATAAATAACTTCATCTATGAGAACGGATGCATAAGTTAGAATGGCAGCACCATCAAAGGGTGTGAGCATTATGTAAGATGAACTCTACTGGCCTAAGGATCCGCTGCCACAATCTATGTAGAGCTGGCAAGTGACAGTAGGGCAGCATCTCCTCATGTGTCTTGGAGGAAGTGAAGAGTCTACCAAAAGCTCAGGTAGAAATTAGATAGGAATTTCTGTACATAGTGTCGTGTATGGCTTTCACTATAATCTCTCATATATTATTGCCTAGACATTGCTTATTTAACCACCTAAAACCTAGAAGATAAACATTTGATAATGTGCATATGAGAAATAGAAATAATATAATTGTGTGTGTATACTAAAGAAAAAATTCATTTT
The DNA here is from genome assembly GCF_903995425.1 of Onychomys torridus. Classification (NCBI taxonomy): domain Eukaryota; kingdom Metazoa; phylum Chordata; class Mammalia; order Rodentia; family Cricetidae; genus Onychomys; species Onychomys torridus. Next base: position 43,806,264 of record NC_050446.1, on the reverse strand, counting down.
CACCTAATGAAAAAATATGAACCAAATTCAACACTGGATAATTAATAAAAAAAAAATCACATATGGGAAAAGTATGAGGCAGTGTTGGGAAGAGTGAGATGTAGTTCATAGGATTGAAAAAGGGGAAACTGAAGGATACGAATGCCTGAAAATCACAGGAACCAAACAATAACAACAACAACGAAACTACCTATATTTAAAGAGTTCAAGTCATGTAAATAAAGAAGCAAATATTTGAGAACACATAAACATGATTATTTTAGGTTTGAGAAATGTTGTTTTGGTTCAAATTTCTTTTTTCTTTCTTTTTTGGGAATGTCACAATACTTTATTTTTCTTTTCTTTGATTTTTTATTAAGAATTTTTAAAATTAATTTTACATATCAACTTCAAATCTCCCTCTCTTCTCTCCTCTTGCGCCTCAAGCATTTCCCTCCCAACCCATCTCCCATCCCTCCTCCAAAAAGGGAGGGCCTCCCATGGGAAGTCAGCATAGCCTGGTACATTCAATAGAGGCAGGTCCAAGCCCCTAACCCTGCCTCAAGGCTGTGCAAGGTGTTCAACTATAGGTAGTGGGCTCCAAAATGCTGGCTCATGCATCCTGATCCTACTGCCGGGGGGGGAGGGGCTTAAGCAGATCAAGCTACCTAACTGTCTCACTTATGCAGAGAACTAGTCCAGTCTCATGAGGCCCCACAGCTGTTAGTCTAAAGTTCATGAATTCCTACTTGCTTGGTTCGGTTGTTTCTGTAGATTTCCCCATCATGACCTTGATGTCCCTTGCTCACAGAATCTCTCTTTGACTGAACTCTGGGAGCTTGACTTGGTGCTTGGCTGTGGATCTCTCTATCTGCTTCCATCAGTTACTGGATAAAGGCTCTATGATGACAGTTAGGGTTTGATGACAATTAGGGTATTTAAGCAACCTCCCCACTATTTCTAGTAGTCTAATCTGGGGTTATCTTTGTAGTTTCCTTTTAACTTCCCTAGCACCCAATTTCTCCCTATCCCCATGATGTCTCCTTCTATCATGGTACCTCTTCCATTGCTCTCCCATTCTGTCCCTGCCCAAGCTTGACAATCCAGTTTCCTCATGTTCTTATCCCCCATCCCCTACCCTCTATAGCCTCCCTCATCCCCAGTTTACTCACAGAGATCTCATCTATTTCCCTTCCCCAGGGTGATCCATGTGTTCTTCCTTGTTAGCTAGCCTCTCTAGAGCTGTGGGTTCCAGTCTGGTTATCCTTTGCTTTACATCTAGTATCCATTTATGAGTGAGTATATACCATGTTTATTCCTCTGAGTCTGGGTTACCTCACTCAGGATATTTTCTAGTTCCATCCATTTGCCTGCAAATTTCATGATGTCATTGTTTTTTTACTGCTGAGTAATACTCCATTGTGTATACGTACCACATTTTCTTTATCCATTCTTCAGTTAAGGGGCATCTATGTTGTTTCCAGGTTCTGGCTATTGTGGGTAATGCTTCTATGAACAAAGTTGGACATGTGTCCTTGTGTTATGATTGAGCATTCCTTGGGTGTATGCCCAAGAGTGGTATAGTTGGGTCTTGAGGGGGATTGATACCCAATTTTCTGAGAAACCACCATACTGATTTTCAAAGTGGCTGTATAAGTTTGCACTCCCACCAAAAGTGGAGGAGTGTTCCCTTGCTCTGCATCTTCTCCAATAAAAGCTGTTATCAGTGTTTTTTTTTTTTTGTCTTAGCCACTCTGATGGGTATAAGATGGTATTTTGGAATCGTTTTGATTGTATTTCCCTGATGACTAAGGATGTTGAGCAATTTCTTAAATGTCTTTCAGCCATTTGAGATTCTTCCATTGAGAATTCTCTGTTTAGCTCTGCAGCCCATTTTTAATCAGATGGTTTGGTATTTTGATCAAATTTCTAATTAGTGTAAAGTTTCTCAGAAGCATATCCTATTGTCCAGTCAGAACAGACCTCACATGTAGCCAAAGAGAGCCAGAGGAAATTAATCAGTCATAGTATCAGTATGGAATCCAATCTGCAAGAGCCAAGTTCTCTCAATAAATTCATATTCACCTATAGAAAATGAGACACATATTCAGGAATCAGAAAATATTTCTACATATTTATTAATTGACATGAGAAATAATGCTTTGATTTTTATTTTCCATGTATTTTTTGCTTGTGTTGACTTACTCTAGTAATGATCATGATATGAAAAATCATTTAGGTTAAAAATATGTGTAATTGTGTGTGTTCGTATTGCAGCTTACCAAACGTACTTTCTTTTAAACATTTAATGTTGAGATATATATCTAAATTTATATTATATCATAAATATATATTAAATATATATTATATAAAATATATATTTCTTGTTTGTAGAAAGGGCAAATTGATGATGCTGTATTGGCTTGGTGGTACAAGACTAATCCCAGCTACTTGGAAGCCTAAGGCAGAAGGGTCACAAAAGTTAAAGACATGTCTGGGATACAGAGTGAACTTGAATTTGGCCTAGGCTATCTAGTGAGAATTTGGTTTAAAGTTAGTTCAAGGCTGGCATGAAAAATTAATGACTGACTATTTGTCCCAAAATAAAAATGTTAAAGGAAGGCTTGGGATATAGCTCACTGGTAGAATTATTGCATATCAAGTGAACAACCATCAATAATTAAAGAAATAAAAAGTAATGAGATATATTCAGGCATTGGTAAATAGTAATATAGACAGGGACTCAATCTTTTTCATTTTTATTTTCAGTGCTTGAATGATCTATGGTTTTATCAATCACAGTTTGTATTATAGGGGTATGAAATATTAAATTTTAATAAGTGCTACTTAAAGTGATCTTATGTGTTTTCTGTAAAACACAGGTGATCTAAATAATAAATTACTCTTCTATAAAACCATGAATCTGCATATAATATGAGTTTATTTTCATCTTCATTTTGTTTTTTCTCTCAGTGTCATATCCTGTAAATCTTTCAATAAAATTTATTATTATATACTGCAATGAAATTCACTGTGATTTCTTTCCTTTTCTTTTCTTTTTTTTTTTTTTTTTTTTTGGTTTTTCAAGACAGGGTTTATCTGTGTAGCTTGGTGCCTTTTTCCTAGAACTCACTTGGTAGCTCAGGCTGGCCTCGAACTCATATTTATGATTGGTAGTTTTGTCAATCAATGATTTTATGTTCTGGAGAGTTGGAAACTCATATTTTAGATTGGATATTCATTTGCTCTTTTCTTCTTAATGTGCTTTTTTTTTTTAATACTCACAATTCCCAAAGTATTTGTACTACCTATTTCTTATTTTTTCCCCTCGAGGCTGGGTCTCACTACTTGGCCCTGGTAAACCCACAACTTAGACCAGGTTGGCCTCAAACTCACAGAGATTAATTTATCTTTGCCTACCTGGTGCTGGGATTAAAGGTGAGCACCACCACTCCCAGCAAGCACTTCTGGTTCCCTGTCTCCATTTTCTTCTTCTCCCTCTAGTTCTTACATTGCTTCTCTTCTCTTCACATTGACAAGGAGAGGAGACACCACATCCACTGATTTAACCTGACTAACAGGCAAAAAGGAACAGCCAAAAATCTGGAACTATCCACAGAGCTCACCAACAGACTGGGAGAGAACATAGTTAATAGCTCTACTTTACAATCTATAATGTCCTGGATATAGGAATATTAGCATTTTGTTAATGTTATAAATTAAAACAAGTATTGGAGAAAAATAAAATACAGAGCTTAGAAAGGAGTAGAAAACAAGTCGAAGTTGTAAACTACAAATTTTGATATAAGATGTAGTCTTTGGCCTCAGATTTAACAATTGCTTAGTATTGAGTCATCTTACAGCTAATGTTTTTCAAATCTATTTTTAAGATATCTTGGCCAACTAATTTCCTACTGCTACTTTTGGTGGGTTTTGTGAATGCTACATTCTTAGAATTGGTTTATGTGACCTTTCTGAGACATTTAAAGTCTTTAAAAGTATCCTTTTCAGAAAAGGTTACGCTTTTTCCTCACCCCATCAAAAATCTAACCTTATAAAAAGGCTTTGGAAACTTTTAACAATCCCTTCAATTTTCTGTTGGATTTCCAGGAATTAGCATGTTGTTTTCTTTTCAATTCTTTGAGTTTTATCTTCATATTTGTCTGAAATATTGGTGGATTATGTAAATAATTTACTTACAGCTATTATGGAGTTTTACTTTTTTTTCTTTCTGAAAAATTACTTCTAAGACATAAAAAATATATATAGGTAAGAACAAAGGTGTTAACAACAGGCAACACTCAATGCAGCACTTGTTGGGATCCTGGGACTCTCACCAGATGGGTTAGATATCTAGGTTGAATGAAGGTTTGGAGTGGATAGGTAATACTATTGGTATTTAGTATTGATAATCCTGTAATAAAAGACCTGAGCAAATTCCACCTGCTGAAAATTGTCAGTGCAAAGTAAATTAGAACATATCCAGCAGTTGAATCCATAACATGGAGGAAATAAATAGGAAACTTGGTGGGTAGGCAGGGAGAATCACATAAGAATAGCATGTGTAGTCTTGTAAGCCTTCCCAGGCAATGGAAAGGGCCAGAGGATCTTCACCAATGTTTGTATGTGGCTCTAAGCCAAAGCTATGTAGTATTGTCAAGGTGAGAGAAAGAACTTATGGGAACATCTTTCAGTTGTTCAAAAGTATCTCAGTGACACACTCAAGAAAGAGAGCAAAGGTCATCTTCCCCCATGACTCAGCTCTCTAAGACCATAGTTCTCAAATGTTAACTTGGGACTGAAGCCAACAGTCACCTCTTGGAAGACTGAGTAGTGAAGCAAAGACACCCCATTTCAGTGCTGTGAATCTGAATGTTCTTTAAGGACAAAGATTGTAAAACTGCAGCCTTTCTCACTGGCCCAGAGTTGGGAAAATGCCCCAAGGGCCAGCTCCATATATATATATATCCCTATGACACACTTCTACTTCACTGTTTCTGAATGGGGAGCAATGTGGATTTCCAACTGAAACCAGGACAGAGAGATGAATAACAGTTGAAAAGAGGGGAATTGTCAGTGAATAAATTGTGGGTTGTGGTTTGGGGAGGAAACAGTACTGAACTTTATTCATGATTGAAAAACCAGGAGATGTTGCCTAGATGTTCTTCAGCTGTAGAGGAATATAAGGAGCACATGAAGGAGACTGAGATCAGATTGTATCAGAAAAAGTGTTCATACCTTGACTTTTAGGGATACCTAAATTATTATAAAGTGTTTATTCAAAAGTAGCTGTGGTAAAGGACCCATTGTAGATCTCCAAATATAGAACTGATTAAACATGCAAAGATACATGTCAATGACACTTTAAAAAGAATCATTGATTCACTTCTCTGCTATGCCATTTATTCATTATATGGTTTTGGCTTTGATTCTTGACTCTGTTGCAGCTTATTTTTCTGTATTTACACTTGTAACAAATAGGCTAGAGCTAACCATTAATTGTGTTGTTGGAAGAATTTAATGAAATGTCAAAACTATTGAGAGGTATAAATATTGATATAGGAAAATGAAATTATATAGTACATATATTATTGCATTGTATACATGACTATCATTCTCTTCATTTTTAATGGATTTATATTATAAAAGTTATACCTTATTAAAGGAAGGAATTTTAGGAAAGTTTCACTTCTATTTTATGTGTGTGCATTATTGTAGTGCATACATAATAAACATTTGTAAATGCTTCTTTTGTTTAGGGATACATAATTTATTATCATTTGAATACTTTTTTCTGTTTTTAAACTTTTTTATTTCAAATTTTATTTTTTATATGGATATTTGTGTTTCAATTTTACTTATCAGCCATGGGTTCCCCTGTCCTCCCCATCCCACCCCCTGCCCCTGCCATCCCCCAGCCCCTCCACCCTATTCCCATCTCCTCCAGGGCCAAGACTCCCCTGGGGATTCAGCTCAACCTAGAAGATTCAGTACAGGCAAGTCCAGTCCCCTCCTTTCAGGCTGAGCAATGTGTCCCCCCATAAGCCCCAGGTTCCAAACAGCCAGCTCATTCACTAAGGACAGGTCCCAGTCCCACTGCCTGGGTGTCTCCCAAACAGTTCAAGCTATTCAAATGTCTCACTTATCCAGAAGGCCTGATACAGTTGGGGACCCCACAGCTTTTGGTTCATAATTCACGTGTTTTCATTAGTTTGTCTATTTGTCCCTTTGCTTTTTCCAATCTTGGTCTCAACAATTCCCACTCTTACAATCCCTCCTCTTTCTCGACAATTGGACTCCTGGAGCTCCATCTGGGGCCTGGCCGAGGATATCTGCATCCACTTCCATCAGTTATTGGATGAGAGTTCTAGCAGTTAGGGTGTTTGGCCATCCGATCACCAGACAAGGTCAGCTTGGGCTTTCTCTCGACCATTGCCAGTAGTCTACAATGGAGGTATTATTGTGGATTTCTGGGGGGCATCTCCAACATTTTGCTTCCTATTCTCATGTGGTCTTCATTTAACATGGTCTGTTATTCCTTGTTCTCCCTTTCTCTTCTTGATCCAGCTGGGATCTCCTGCTCCCCTAAGCTCTCTTTCCCTGAACCTTCCCCTTCATTACCTCCACTCACATCCAGGTTGTCCATGTAGATCTCATCCATTTCTCTGTCATTGGGCAATCCCTGGGTCTTTCTTAAGGTCCTGTTTTCTAGGTAGAATGGGAAAAGGTCTTCACCAACCCCACATCTGACAGAGGGCTGATATCCAAAATATATAAAGAACTCAAGAAATTAGACATCAAAATGCCCAACAGTCCAATTAAGAAATGGGCTATAGAACTAAACAGAGAATTCTCCACAGAGGAAGTTCAAATGGCTGAAAGACATTTAAGGAATTGCTCAACATCCCTAATTATCCGGGAAATGCAAATCAAAATGACTCTGAGGTACCACCTTACACCTTTCAGAGTGGCTAAGATCAAAAACACTGAAGACAGCTTATGCTGGAGAGGATGTGGAGCAAGAGGAACTCTCCTCCACTGCTGGTGGGAATGCAAGCTTGTACAGCCACTTTGGAAATCAATATGGCACTTCCTTAGAAAACTGGGAATCAATCTCCCTCAAGACCCAGCTGTAGCACTCTTGGGCATATACCCAAGGAATGCTCAATCATACCACAAGGGCATTTGCTCAGCTATGTTCATATTAGTATTGTTTGTAATAGCCAGAACCTGGAAACAACCTAGATGCCCTTCAACTGAAGAATGGATAAAGAAAATATGGTACATATGCACAATGGAGTACTACTCAGCAGAGAAAATCAATGACATCATGAGGTTTGCAGGCAAATGGATGGATCTAGAAAAAATCATCCTGAGTGAGGTAACCCAGACTCAAAAAGACAAACATGGTATGTACTAATATATAGGAGGATACTAGATGCAAAACAAAGATGACTAGACTGCTACTCACAACTCCAGGGAGGCTACCTAGAATACTTTTATAATTCTTTTATTTTTTTAAATTAATTTGTTCACAAAATAAAATACTAAGTGTAGATACTGTTTCTCCTAGCAAAGTTTAAGTTGCTAATATACAATCCTATTTTTGGTTCTCTTTTATGTCCACCATCCTCACAGAAGTATGATTCCCTTGAGTTAACTTTAGGAGGATGGTCAATCTTTTTCATGTCAATATGGTTATTGTATTTCTTAATTTAAAAATACGGAATATAATGCTTAGAAGTTGATTATCTTAGCCTAGCTTATCAGCTCATAAATGAGGGCACAAATTTGCAGTTCTGCCTCCAATACCTACCTTTGACAATCATACAGATCATATCATTTCCTTTCCTATCTATCATCCAGCATCATTAATCTGTTTTGCTTTTAAATACATAGGTCATCCTATTTTCATCCAAAATATTAGAAAACATGTAAAAGTACTACAAACATCAACTTGAAGAAAAAACCAAAAACCTGACAACTCCATGTCAATGTCTTCAAATTCTGCCTTTAATAAAATTTTCTTTTTCATAAAATACATTTTTATCACATTGTCCCATCCCACAACTTCTCCCAGATCCTCTGTAGTTTGCTATATACCCTATGCTATAACCTTCCCCATCTCTCAAACAAACAAACAAAACCAATAAAAAAATAGAAAATGAAAATCACAGAAGATGCACAAACTAAATAAAAGGAAGTCACTAAAACAAAAACAAACAAAAAATACCAAGACAAAACAAAAAGTGCACACACACACACACACACACACACACACACACATACACACACAAAGTCTTTTTGTGATGGTTAACTACTCCTGCCTATAGGTCCTGCCCTGGAGAGTAGTTGATACACCCAATGACACTATATTGGAGAAAACTGATTTTTACCTTTCTCAACAATTATCAATTGAAAATAGTGCCTTTGTTAGGGGTGAGACTTCCTGTCTACCTCCCCTCCTCAGTGCAGTGATTTTGCCTGGTTTGAACCAGTGCAGGTCAAAAAGAAATGTGCCCAAATTCTTTTTTTTTCCTTAAGAAATTTTTTGCTCATTTTACAAAACAATCACAGATCTCCCTCTTCGCTTCCCCCTCCCCTTCAGCCTTCCCCCCTTAACACAACCTCCCATTCCCTCCTACAAGAAGGCAAGGCCTCCCATGGGGAGTCAGCCAAGCCTGGTACATTCAGAAGAGGCAGCTCCAAGCTATTTGCCCCTGTTTTAAAGCTGTGAGAAGTGTCCAAGCTCCAAAACGCCTGCTCATGCACCAGAGATAGATTCTGATCCTATTTCCAGGGGGCCCCCCAAGCAGATCAAACCACACAACTGTCTGGCCTATGCTGAGGACCCACTCCAGGCCCATGGAGGCCCCACAGGTATTGGTGTAAATTTCATGAATTTCCACTAGTTTGGTTTTTTTGTCTCTGTAGCTAGCTAACAAGGAAGACCCAAATTCTGATGCATAGATCTCACTGGGAAAGGGAAATAGATGTGCTCAAGTTGTTAATTTTGTTTCTTTATCCAAAAGAAGAGAGGGCAGATTGCCAACCAATTGCAAGAAGGAGAAGTCTCTGAAATATTCAAGTAACAGATATTAATATTGTGCTTGCCTCTTTTATGGTTATAACTTGTAAAATTCTATATCTAAACCAAAAACAAAACAAAAATTAGGTAAAAAAACAAACAAACAAAAAACAGCCTGTGTACCATGATCCCATTTAGTTGGACCTCTAGGATCTTACTTCAAAACCTTCCATCATTTAACTGTAGTTTATATTTAAAATGAAGTAGTTAGAATTCATTTTCTGTTTGTTTTTGTACCATTTCCTTTATTTTTTCACAGTGCTTGAGAGCGCTAAGAATCTAAAGTTATCTTCAGAATGTACTAGAGGAAACATGAGATTACAGGCTGAAAACCAATGTATTTCCATCAAGTTCTTAAATAATTACTCTTATTCATTGATCTTTACCAAATTCTCTTTGATCTCTCCTTGAAATTAAATAAGATGGTTTGGAATGTTTCCTGGGAAGCCAAGATCAACAATTTCTACTTAGAAAATAAATGTACATCCACTGATCGCTGGGAATAGGCTTTGTAATGCATTCAATTTTGTGAATAATTTAAAACATTCACTTTTTGTTTCTGTGCACAGAATTTCTCCTTTACACAGACACAAAGATGACCTTGATTCACTTTCCATAAATCTTCAGCACATTTTAAAGTTTGCCTTTTAAACATATGTCTCACTCCTCTTCCCTACATAACATTTTTACAAGCTGAACATTATGACATTTTTAAAGCCCAGAAAAACCCCATTTGTATGATTTACTCGTTATCCATTTTCAAGCCTTGCCACAGCCAGACAAAGTAAACGACTAGCATCTTTGATCCTCAAATAATGAACAAAAACATGCAATCATTCATAACATCTTCCCACAGCATCTACTAGATTTTACTGCAACAAAATACTTTCATAATTACATTCTTATTTTAGGATTATTTTTTCCTGAAACTCTTCAACATAAAACTTAGGAAAAGTGTAAGTATCTCATTGCAAAGAAATAAAATGTAAACATATTTTGTGTTACACAACATTTGATTTAATTTACTAGACTCCAAAGTTACCAGATTACTCCCTATTAGGTTTAATCTATTTTATCAGTACAAATTATAGCTGCCATCTTATTCATAGTCCAAATCTTGCTACTTTTCCTATAGGTTATTTTCACAAGCTTTCATAATTATGAGATTCCTTATGATATTTTAAGCATTGTTTAAATCTCCATTTACCATCTATTACAACACACAAAAATTGTTGAAAGACTGAGACTTCATATTGGGATAGGGAATGACTGACTTCATTATCTATAAATTGTAATTATTGTACATTTTTCTCTTATTTTGTATTTTTACTCTGAATTCTTGGTAGCACTCTATTGCAGGAGTTTTTCAGTTAAGTAAATAGATATGCCTATTAGTACTTGGTTTTTGTTGCATTATGTCACAGCCTCAACAGGGTGAATGATAATCCTAGATTTGAGGTAACATCAGTGTAACTAATGTCTCTGGTAACTACAGTAACAAGATGAACTCAATTGAGAAGTAGAGGATGTTAGGATAATAGGTTAAAGGTAAACTATGCTGCAGATGAGGAGTCTCACTGTAGTTCATTTTAAAGAGGAGCAAAAAAAAAAAAGAAAGAACCTCACCTGGCTGTTACAATAAATCTTAAACAAACCAACACAGTAGCATATACAAAGAAAAAATTGAACATATTTCTTCACAACTAGAAAAAAATACTTACAAATCACTCCTCTAATACAGCTAAAGGATGCATATATTGGATATTTTTAAAAAATAATAACCCCTTGCTCAGTTCTTAAGTCTCTTCTACTGATATTGCAATGCTGGAATTTCAGAAGCTTGAAACGTAAATTTCCTCAAAGTATTTCCTGCATTTCAAATTTCATAAGTCCTGCTTTGGGAAAACATGCCAAAATTATTTCATGGAACTAAAGTAGGATTTTGCAATTTGCTTTTAAAACTTTACTTCTCAAACCTCCTTTTACTTTGCTGTGAACTGTTTATATTTAGAAAATAAAAGTTAAAAAGATTTTCACTCTATTGGCCGTATTCCAATCTACACAGTGTGAATCAAAAATAACATTCATCACTTACACTTCAGTATAACTTCTTATAGCTTTCATCTAAACTTTCACAGCATTAAAGTATTAACTCAAACAAAACAAATCCGAAGTGTCTGTACTAGTCATTTCACCACTGTGACAAAACATGTAACAAATAAGCTGTGCAAAGAAAGAATGGTTTGTATATTTTTCAGAAGTTTGGTCCATTATTGCATGAAGAGTGTTCCTCGGGAGAACAGTTCATGTCATAGAAGTTGGGCAACAGAGACAGTGTCCACATTCTGTTGTCTTTCTATTTTTTCAATTTAACCCATCCATTCCATGTATGTCACCAGCCTGTGAAATAGTGCCACCCTTATTCACAACCCCTTAATTAATGCCCTGGAAATGCCCTTGTGTAAATGTCATGGCTGGGGAGTAGATCTAGAGACAATGTGTACCTGCCTTTGCAGATAACAGTGGATCCTAAGGTTAATATTTCTCTAGAAATTTCATGTTAGGGCAAGGGAAGGGCTGGAAGAAGCCCTGGTGTCATACAAAGGAAGAATTTGCAACTAAGAAGAGGTTCCATGAAGATGTTTTGTTTGTTTGTCTGTTGTTTTGTCTTATTGGACTTCCTTGGATGAAAAAGCACAAACAGTTGTAGTCAATGATGGCTGGAATCATACCTTCACTATGACACTTAGTTATATACACCCTCACACACACACACACACACACACACAACATACATACACATGTGCACATGCGCACGCGCGCGCGCACACACACACACACACACACACACACACACACACACACACAATCTGCACCACCTCTCATTTAAATTTGCACCTCATGTTAGTATCAAAAAATATGAACTTGAGTGGGAGGGAGGTCACTGAAACTTTTTATTTCTTCCACTTTTCAATGTGGTCACATCCAATAAACCTCATGTCTCTGCTGTTGACTTGTCCATTTAATTGGTGTATTAAGAAAATATGGCCACCAGGTGGTGGTAGCACATGCCTATAATCCTAGCACTTGGGAGGCAGAGGCAAGTGGATCTCTGTGAGTTCAAGGCCAGCCTGGGCTACAGAGTGAGTTCCAGGAAAGGCATCCAAGCTACACAGAGAAACACTGTCTCAAAAAAAAAAAAACAAAAAAACAAAAAAAAACCAAACAACCAAAAACCAGATGGCCACATCTAGCTTCTTCAGGATGACAGAGTTTAATCTTATATCATAAAAACTACAGTAACACTCAGACACATACAGAAATATGCTTCATTAATTAATCATCTACATGATAAATTCAGTCACATTGACAATCAAGATCAACCATCCCATTTATATCATTTTATTGTCCAATTATATAACTGAAGTTGAAATATCTATCAAATATCCAAGAGGTCAGGATTCCATTCTAAAATAAATATTTAATCTTAGAGTTATCCATTTTTACATAAAAGTTGCTTAGTTGGTATCAGGCACCAATCTCATATTTTAACTCTTTCACCCACTTTCCAATATTAATAATATTACAGCAGCATGGTACATTTATCACAAAGAGGAAACACATATTGCCATTATCCAAACGCTAGACTTAATTTGGATCTTAGTAATTTTTTTTTATTAGTATCTTCCTTTTTCTAGAATCCCATTGATATCAGCGATCCTGTTGAGAATGACATATTCAGTTAAGTCTTCTAGTCTCCTTAGCTTTACCTGATAAAAATCAGTATCTTTGTTCCCTTTTGCAAATTGACATTGCTGATTTTAAGGAGTTATAGTCAATTATTTTACTGAATGTCCCTCAATATGGGATAATATATTTTCCTTATGGGAAGATGATTGATGTTATAAATTTCTCAGAATAATTTCTCATAGGTAAGGCATTCTTGTAACATACTATAAGTAGCTAATACTATCAACATAATTTGGTCATTTGTTTAACAGAGTATTAGTTGAGATATGTTCAATGAGAAATTGCTTTTTTACTCATTTCCAATAATATTATATGAAAGAAAGTTGCCAAGAATAGTCCATTTGAGAAGGCATGTTTAGGTTGCATCTCCTAAAGAGGCAGTATCTAAAGCAATTATTTGGAAGTATTTTTTTAGGAGCATATATCATCACTGTCTCATGCACTTAAGACTAAAGACAGGCATCTTTTCTACTTTGAGATCTCTATCATGTTGAATAAGAATTTGCAAATTGGATTTTGTAGATTTGTATAATAGCTCATCAGAGAAGGAGGAGAAAGAAGACAAGGCATTAACATCACATCACTGTTTTCAAACATTCACACATATAATACTGATGGCCTTTATATATTTTTATGGGAGGATAAAAAGACTCATATGTCAAAACACTTCAACAGTGTTTTATTATCTGGTCAGTTTTTTCATGGGAAATGTCAACAATCACTCATTCATCAGCTTCCAGCAAACCTGGTATGCACCATAATATATATTATTGAGTATTCTACCTTTCTTCTATGAATTTTAGCCAAGACAATTTAAATTATCAGTGTTATCTGTTATGAACTGCACACATATTGATGGTTGTAAAGTCTTCATATTCCTACCCCCAAACTCTAGAACTTCACCTGACATTATCACAAAATCAAATGCTACATACAATACAAAGATTAATAATTTTATAATATTTGTATTTTCTTTTTCTTCTTCAAGACAGAGTTTCTCTGTGTAGTTTCGGTGTTTGTCCTGGATCTTTCTCTGCAGACCAGGCTGGCTTCAAATTCAAAGAGATCTGGCTGGCTCTGCTTCCTGAGTGCTGGGATTAAAGGCTTGCATCACCATCACCTGAACAATATTTTTATTTTCATACCCCTAAATCAGTTATATTTAATAGAACAAATAGAACAAAAAGATTTTTGTTTCCATGACAGATTTTTTTTGGGGGGTGTAGTTTTATTATTATTATTATTATTATTATTATTATTATTATTATTATATTTGTGTTTTAATTTTACACATCAGCCGTGGGTTCCCCTGTCCTCCCCACACCCGCCCCCACCCCCATCTTCCCCCCATCCCCTCCCCTCCATTCCCATCTCCTCCAGGGCCAAGACTCCCTGGGGATTCATTTAAACCTGGTGGATTCAGTAAAGGCAGGTCCAGTCCCCTCCTTCCAGGCTGAGCAAAGTGTCCCTGTGTAAGCCCAAGGTTCCAAACAGCCAGCTCATGCACTAAGTACAGGTCCAGGTCGGTCCCACAGCCTGGGTGCCTCCCAAACAGTTCAAGCTATTCAATTGTCTCACTTATCCAGAGGGCCTGATCCAGCTGGGGGCTCCACAGCCTTTGGTTCATAATTCATGTGCTTCCATTCGATTGGCTATTTGTCCCTGTGCTTTTTCCAATCTTGGTCTCAACAATTCATGCTCTTACAGTCCCTCCTCTTTCTCGACAATTGGATACCTGGAGCTCCACCTGGGGCCTGGCTGAGGATCTCTGCATCCACTTCCATCAGTTATTGGATGAGAGTTCTAGCTCGACTGCTAGGCATCATGATCCCCGACCTTAAGCTCTACTATAGAGCTACCATAATAAAAACAGCTTAGTACTTGCATAAAAACCGACATGTGGACCAATGGAATTGAATTGAAGACCCTGACATTAACCCACACACCTATGAACATATAATTTTTGACAAAGAATCCATGACATATTTTAAAGAAACATTGTCAGAGATAATTAGTGATAGAAAACAAAGTATTAATTACAGAGCCCAGTGTTTATTTTACACATTAAGACCTGAGCTTCATACATAGATTGAGATTAAATCACAAGAAAAATGAAATTGAAAAGACCACCACACTTTCCAACCTTCAATTCCTGAAATAAATACTTTAAAATACAACATGATTTGTTATATAAAAAATTTTAAACAATATATTTAAGGAATATTTTATAATATACAATGAAAATTTGTCCAACTTGTAGATATAGAAGAAAAAGGCCCTAACTTCCCTGGGAAATGTTACAATTTTTTTCTTTGTCTTTTTCTTCAAAAGGACTAATGACTAAGCAGTCAGGGAGTGGTGATACATTCTCCACAAAGTAAAAATTCTGACAGATTTAAGTCCATTCCTAGAGAAGGGCAATTCAGTGTGGTGATGATGACAGTGCTCAGACCTGAGCGACTAATCAAGTTCAGGGGCTCTGCCTTTGCCTTGGTATTATGTTAGTGAACAAGAAAATAAATAAATATGCACACTTTCTTAATAAACTCCTCATAGCACTGAAGATTCTTTTCTCTATGTATTTCCTGGTGCTTAAATTCACCTAGCCAAAACAAACACACACACACACACACACACACACACACACACACACACAGACAGAGAGAGAAAGAGAGAGAGAGAGAAAGAGAGAGAGAGAGAGAGAGAGACATGAATACACCACACACACAGAGAAACTTGCACCTATCATTCACACGTAGACACATACATACAGATGGACACACACAAAGACATAACAACACACAGAAACACACAGACATGTGCATACACATAGACAACTGCACACCACACACATAGACACTTGCAAATCACACACACATAAATATGCAAAGATACACACACATCACAGACAGACATACACACAACATGCAAACACAAGCAAACAGACAAGCCTACATATTTCTCTCTCTGTCACACAAACGCACACTGAGACTGTTGCAGATCACACACACATACACACACATATACTCACACGCAGACACATGCACATTACATACACACACATACACACACACAAATAGATATGCACAGACAGGTACACATGATACACACAGACACACACACACACACACACACAGAGTGAGAGTGAGGGGCGGGGGGAACTCAACTTCTAAACCTAAAAAACCTTCACAAAGAATTAAGTTATGTGTTAATTCCAAGAGAAGCAAATTTTATTTTAACTAGGTGAAACAGGAAATGTATTATTCTTAATAACAGATACAGAAGAATGAAGTTCTCAACCTATGCTGTATCTTGTCCATTTTTCAACAGAATTATACAAAAATGAAAATTGTATTTCTGTTTATACAAGATTCACAAAATAAATGCTCAACCAAATGAGACATTTTAACTTCAGATGTAGGCTAACACTTAAGCTGTTTGTTTTCTTCTTCCCAGTCATGATTTAAGTTGTTTTTAGTATGTATCATTCAACTCTAAGAAGGTTCAGAGGCCTTTATATGTGTTGCTTAGGTTTCCATGTCTGGGAATTTGATGGGTACAGAAAAAAAGAAAGGCCCATTAAGAGCATCTAATTGAGATAAAGCACCTGCCACATCAACATCATTTAACAGTTGAAAGCCAGAGAACTGTATATTTCTATTACAGAGAAAACATTATACAAAAGAATGGAATACTGTGGGATGTCATTCTGTATGCTGTGAATATGTGTTGCTCTAATTGGTTGATAAAATGCTGATTGGCCAGTAGCCAGGCAGGAAGTATAAGTGGGATAAGCAGACAAGGAGAATTCTGGGAATAGGAAGGGCTGAGTCAGGAGTTGCCAGCTAGACACAGAAGAAGCAAGATGACAAGGCAGAATTGAGAAAGGTACCAAGCCCCATTGCTAAACATAAACAACTATTATGGGTTCATTTAAGTGTAAGAGCTAGTTAGTAATAAGCCTGAGCTAATGGCCAAGCAGTTATAATTAATATAAGCCTCTGTGTGTTTACTTAGGGGATGCAAATGGGAGAGATTTATCCTGACCGCCTGTCAGCTGGGACACAGGAAAAATTCCAACTACATTTGGCATACCAATGTGGGCTCTTAAATTTCCATAAAGCCTAAAAGAGTTTTAAAAAGGCTTCTCAACACACAATAACAAAGCCAAAAACAGTTTTCTACTTCACATCTAGTATGGATGGAGATATAGAGATGCCAAGGTACAGAGCTACAGTATGGTAGGTTCATGAAGTGTGAGATTGAGTGCAGCATGGCAGATTTCTGCCAGTGTACACAGAGGTTTCTCCAAGCTGTACAGTGCTAGCAGATTTAGCTTTTGCTAGTACAGACCAAAAAAAATTTTTTTCTGGGCTACATGCTGCTTCTTAGAGACATAGACACACTGCTTCCCAGAGTTGGTGGTAGGCATATTTCCACCATGTTAAATAGCTGAGATGGGCGGAGCCAGCAGCCACTTCAGTACTAGCTGCTGCAGTTTAAAGCAATAGATATATAATAAAGCAGATTCAGATGGACTAAGACTTTAAATGGTTTACAGTGTCTGTAAAAATGCAGTAGGCTTGGAAGAGAGAGGAAAAAGAGGATAGACAGTTATATAAAGAAATAGAAAGTTTTAAAAAATAAAGTTTTAAAGAGAAAGTAAACATAATATAAAAAATAAGCCACATAAAGATGGAAATCACACAGAGAGTCTGAATTATATTATCTTTGGGATTTTTAACTGCAGGGAGACATTTGATTGTAAAGGCTAATGAGTTAAACCAACATGTATATTTTAAACGTACCTTGATTTCAAAATTTATGTCTAAGGATATATTGCTTTGGAAAGGAGGCTCTGCTTTTGTTTCTACAGGAAGGAAAAGGTTATGGATTTGTTCCAGGTTAAGATGTATCAGATTTAATCAAACCTGACTTCCTAAAGGTTAACAGAATGTACCTAACAACAAAGGTTATAGCTGGTCTTCCCAGGACTGGCTCAAAGTTTCTCAGGATCCCATTAAGACTCCCAGTGCCCCCTATCAGCAGGAAGTAGCCTAGAACACTATGCTCACATTCCCAAAAAACGGACTATGGGTATTTGACTTTGTTTAGAGATTGGTTAAAATTTGTTACTGCAGATAGGCAATATCTTTCCAAAGAAAAAAGGTGGATAGGATATAGATATTATAGGATGAAAGGGTAGATTGAATCTACTTTTAAAGAGCAACAACTTGTGTAAAATGTTTTAAATTGCTATAGATTTTAGTTTATTACAAATTTAAAGTTAATTTTGCTATACTGTATGTATATTTCTACTGTTGTTTAAGGTATTATGTTTGTATATCTCTTTTAAAGTTGTTATGTATAATTAAGAAATACAGATTAATAATTAGCCATCCATGATAATCAAACTTGTAGTCATATTAGATATGTTGTTAAGGTCAAGCAGAGATAAATTTTAGATAAATAGGTCATCTTCAAACACTTCAAAGACCTAAAGAATATGGCATTTATAATGTTTTAAAAACTTAGACTTTTCTGGACAATGAGATGTGTCTGCTCCTGGCAGCACCAATTACTTCAAGGAGAATGAAGGGCATTGATGAAACTCATTATGGAGTGTGCTTTCTTTGTGGCAAAAGTTAACCATTGGGCAAAAAAGTGCCCTTGTTTCAACTGCTTAATAGTATGTTGTATAAAATTGACATGCAGGACCCATAGGAAGGTGACCACTGAACTTTTCAAGATGAGATGGTTCTTCAGGTTACTGCCTCATAGTAGAGACTGTCAAATATTCTACAGGACACAGGGAGAAGCAACTAAAAATCTCTAGGCCTATTGGCTAAAGTTGGATGCCCCAACATTGCAGAGGAACTTTGGATGACTGTCTAGGCAGCCAGCTGTCGCTGTCATTTCCAGAGTCTTGAAAGTTGCATACAATACATTTCCTGTTTATTTAGGTAATATTATATCCTTCTGAGGTCTTTGATATAGTTGAAAACTAAATAGTTATAATTTTGCTTAGTTATGTTAAAAGATAAATTAGATATGAAACTTTAGATTCACAATATAGGATAGATAGAATATTTTCTTTAATTTTGCCAAATACAGATAAACTAGATATTATAACTGTATTCCTTGCTTGATAACTTTTGTTATATGTAATTTTTCTATGTTAAAGTTAAAATCTTCCTTTTGGATTTGACAGAAAAGGGGAAGTGCTGTGGGATGTCATTCAGTATTATGTGAATATGTGTTGCTCTAATTGATTGATAAATAAAATACTAATTTCCCAGTAGCCAGGCAGGAAGTAGAGGCAGGGTGAGCAGATGAGGAAAATTCTGGGAATAAGAAGGGCTAAGTCAGGAGTCGCAAGCCTGCCATCCAGGGAGCAGCATGTAATGACACACAGGTAAAGCTATGAAAAATGTGGCAACATATAGAATAACAGAAATGGGCTGAGTTTAAGTGTAAGAGCTAGTCAGTCATAAGCCTGAGCTAATGGCCAAACAGTTTTAATTAATATAAGCCTCCATGTGTTTACTTGAGTGGGAGAGATTTATATCAACTGTCGGCTGGCCAGGACACAGGAAAACTTCCAACTACAATGGAAATTTATGACAAAATTCCTATTCCCATGATTACAGTCAGCTTTGCTTCAAACCCATGTCCTCACTAACCTTGACTGGGAGTTAACCTAGAGAATCAAAAGGGACTGAGGAGTATTTGAGGAAATACGTTTCATAAAGAGACACTTAGATATGGTCAATTTTCTTGGTTGATCTAGTAATATTGAATGGAAGAGTCAAAACAGCAACATTTGTTCCACTTAATAAGGATTGTCATTAACCAACGATCTTCAAGGACATGGCCCATCAGTCCCAAAAGGTCTATGTAATGCAATTACCACTTTATTCATCTTTTGTCTGAAAGAAACCCAGTCCAGCAAGGATGTAGAAGTGATAGGTACTGAATAGGCAACTACTCATTTAACAAAGCTGTTATAAGGCTCCCTGCATTTTTATGAGGAAGAAATGAAAGTATGTTTGTCAATGTCCACAACTTCTTTGGGTCAGTTCCTCAGAGTTCATATTGGCACTGTCAAAAAAACTAATATAAAAAAAGTAAAATGAGTCATCAGATTGCATTTTAAACATACTGTACTATCCTCAATTAAAGCTGTTTAGGCTAAACTGTTCCCAAGTTATCTCTAAGGAATGCATAAATCTATTTTCCTCCTGTGTTTGAAAATGATTAATGTTGAAATATACTCATTCATCTTCAAGACTGAGTATATTTAGAAACTGGAAGCTTTTTAAGTTAAGATTCAAAACTTAATGGGGGGTGTTTTATGCTCTAAGGGTGTATCCAATTTTCCTGGCTATAGCTTTATCATCATCAAAACTGTCTGTACTTGAGTGGATAATGTACAAAGAAAGCTACCTGCTTGGATAGATTTTACCATCAAGAGGTTACACAAAATGAACAATAGAAACAGTTCATGAAAATAAATAACTTCTGTAGTCAAAATACTACCTGTAAGGTGATTTACCATTTACAAAAGAATCTTAATAATATATAGTAGTACCATTCACCAACTTAGCCCTTCTCATAACTTCTCCAACTTTAGATATTGATTTAATTTCTTACTGAGCCAACCATGAGATAATTCTGAGAATATGTCTATACTCTGCCATTCTTTACCCTTTGCCATTACACATTAACCACATCCTATCATCTCAAAATCCACTCAATCAATTTCTTCTCCAGTCCCACTCCCACTGACTTAAATTATGCCCTTAATGTCATATTTGATTAATTTATGTGTATGTAAACTTTTGTCTTCATGAATATTTGTGCTCCACATGTGTGTGGGGAGCCCACTGAGGCTAGAAGAAGGCATCAGTTACCCTGAAAGTAGAACTACAGACAGTTCTTAGCCACATGTGGATGCCGGAACTTGAACCCAAGTACTTTGTAAGAGTAACCAGTGCTTGCCGGGTGGTGGTGGCTCATGCCTTTAACCCCAGCACTAGGGATGCAGAGGCAGGCAGATCTCTGTGAGTTCAAGGCCAGCCTGGTCTACGGAGTGAGTGCCAGGACAGGTTCCAAAGTTGCACAGAGAAATTCTGTCTCAAAACACATACACACAAAGAGTCACCGGTGCTCTTAATTACTGAGCCATTTCTCCAGCTCTTGCTTCTTATTTGGAATTCTTCAATAGCTTTATAATTTCTTTAGCCCCTACATTGCAGCTAGAATACAACCAGAATGCATTCACTAAAATAAGGACCCAGATTATTATTATTATTTTTTTTACTTCTCAGTATAAGGTTCTCCAACCATGTGCTAGTTACTAAACTCACTGATATTTGTTACATGAGATACATTTTTTCTTAGTTTTATTTTTTTTACTACACATTGCTGTTGTTAATATGATCTTTCTCATTTCTTATTTCTTTGATAAATGCAACTCTGTCCTCATACATCTCTAGAATCATGAAGGAAATTTATTTGTTCAATACTGAACTCAAATGTTTCTTCCTCTAGGAGATTCCCAGGAAATCACCAAGTGATGCCCCTGTGTCTGCCTCCTTATTTTGCTTTCTCTGTGTATCTGCATGTAGCATGCCCATGATTAACTCCTAGTAAATGACTAACTGAATGGATGAAATGGATGGTTATTTAATGGAAAACACTCATTTAACATATATGCTGATTAATTGTATTTTTGTTAGTAGCATGGTGCTTATTTCAATGTGAATGGTGTGGCATTATTATTAAGTGATATTTAATGATTACATGAATAAACAATAGTAGTGAAAGAACTCTCTATAACCCCTAAAAAAGACCTGGGTCTAAACATTGTGAATAAATTTCTTTTTAGTTCTAGTCTTAGAGACTGTAAATGGCAATACGCAAAACAATGATTTCTCACGAAATTACTTTAAAATAAAAATGTGTGGCTTTTCAATTTTCAGTGAAATATAATGTCATCATATTAAACTAATTAATCTTCTCCATCTTCACATCCTCTTCTCATAATGATTCTCTTTATTTAAGGAAATTAAAACCCTAGGTGTATTCTAATCATTAACAGGAGACTAGAAAGTATAGATGAGCCAGAAGTGACTGATGTCTCAAGGTCACCACAGGATATCAGTAAAGAGGGGTTTGCTACAGTATAACAGAAGAAGAAAAATTCATTTTTCTTAAATTTAAAGAAAAAAATTAAAATTTAAAGAAGAAAATAAATTATGGCACCTTTATGGTGTTTCCTTTTTTCTACCCTCGGCACTACCAAACAAAACTGCAGAGATGATTTGCACATAGGTGAATAGGAAAACCTTTCATTTCAACTCCTTGTAGCTCTGCATCTTAACTTAAACTTTTATTGTAAGTTTTTCTTACTTCCATGTTTCAAAAAAAAAAAAAAAAAAAAACATGCTAGATAATTTTTCAAATTACGATAGAATGACACTGCCCAGCGTGATATTGATTGGCTTTTAAGTTTTCCAGGTAAAGCATTAAATTGCAAAGTCTTCATTGCAACGTAAAAATTTACAGTTCTGAAAATGTACTTTGATTCAAACATTCAGTTGAAATCATCATTGGCAGCACATTTGATTTAGCTTGATGAAGACTCTAAGTGCATTTCATATGGGCTGGTGAGGTTCTCATACTGGACTGACACTTAGAGACTATCTGAAGTCCCATCTTTAATGAAGGATGACTTACATATAAATCAATTACAAAATGACAGGAAGAAAGGAAGATCCAAAGACAGAGTACCCCAGGGTTTATTAATAGCAGTATTTTGTTAAGTGTCAAGAAAATCTCTTTTGATATATGGGGCCCAAAGAAAGATGTATTAACAAACAGATTAATAATGCAAGGTTAATATTCATGAATGCCTGTTTTATTTAGGAATTTTAGGATCAGCACTTTGTGTGTCTTGTTGTCTTTTTGGAGTTGTTTCTCATTGATGTTGACTAAGTTTATTGAAAGCTCCATCCTTTAACATGAGTGGATACCTGTCTCACTAAAAGGCACTTATCTTAACTTTTGTTTTCTTTCCTCAAAGATGAAGTCAAAACTAGTCTTCTTCTCTCTTTTGTTTATTAAACAACCACCAAGGTTATCATTTAAGTCTTGTGTAATATAGTAATTGAGAAATAACAACGTCTCTGAACTGTGCTAATTTATTTTATTTGCAATTCAAATTATTTTAATAAGGAAGATAGCTTAATGTTAATGTGTTAAGTATAAGATACCACAAATACTTTCTATAATGTTTCTGTGTGTAAAACGCCAGTATATTGCTAAAAATATTATCTCCACTACAAATATTCATTTACCATGTTGTGATAGGACATTACATTCACTGAGGGCTAACATGTTAGTGACATGCTTATTTTTCATTGATAAGCAATGTTGTAAAGTGATTTAAAAAAAAAACTCTGAAGTTACATCACTAGTATCATAATGTATTGCATTCGTGTAGTAGATATCTCCATTCATTTGGCAGACATACTAGCAGATGTTTCCTACTCTGTCATTAAGTTTCCACTCTTATCTTTAATTTCCTTTGAGCTGCATGTGGCACCAACTTCCCATACCATCTTCAAACCTACACACTTATTTATTCTAAGTAAGTCTAGATCTAACAAAAACAGGGAAAGAGATAAGCAGAAACTTTAAATGTTAAAGAAAAGCTTCAAAATCTGTCTGTCATCTCCATTGGATATGTCACAGGCTTTTCACACTAACTAGGAACATAATCTAATTGTTCCTTTGTATATTTGCTTCACAGCTTTAGTTAAAACATATGTTTTTAGTAGGAAAATGTTTATTTCCACACTTGACTCAGCTTTGAATCTTCTAAGTTGCTTTCAAAATATTTCTGTTTTACTGAAAATAAAGTACAGGAATGAAATGTTACATCACTTCCTGAATAATTTGTAGTACAAACCTCTAATAGAAATGAAGGGAATTGGACCACTGATATAAACTGGTTTACTCTATGTAGTTATGAGTAATGTCAACAAGAGTGTGAGTAATTATAGGCAGAACAGGTCATTTGCTGATGAACAAGTTGGGTGCTAGTACTTTATGACATACCAGTCTACTATCAGGAAACTTTGTCCTCAAAACTAACAAAACCTGGTTCTGTACAGGCATGACATTGATAGGCAAAAACCCACATGAACCAAACTAAAGAGACTGTGGTTTAAAACCCAACTGTCAAATTTGCCTGCAGAGGAGGAAGACTGTCCTTGCCAAGATGAAATGCTCTAGCATCTGCTGGTGAATATGTACTCACTACAGCTGAGGGTGACACAAGAGAAGTCCAGTTAGAGCCTATCAATTTTTAATCTAGCATGGAAGCTTTAGTCTATAACTGTCTAAAAGCACTGGAGAGATGAAATTCTGCACTCAATGTGCTATCTCTTGGTCAGCATTCCTCATGGAAACACTAACTCATTGTTGGATGATTGTTCAACAATTATAACACCAGGGTGTGGAAATTAATGCTACATTAATGCCCTTACACATTTGAACCATTTTCACCCCTTCAACCATCCTAGCTCACACCATCACATTTAACAGCATGTAGACAAACCAGTCTTAAAAGGTCAAGGCCTATTATCTGTAACAGTACTGCTCTGCTTTTATATGTTGATTTTGAGGCTTAACACTTTTAAGACTTAGTTTTTTTATGTTTTTGAGAATTTTGTAAATGTACTGTGTTTATCTGATATCCATCCCTCCTTCTCCCTCCAACTCCATTCATGTCCTTCCACTCCAATTCAAATTCATTTCCTACAGTTTTTACTATTATATATTGTACTATTGCATACACTCATAATCTACTGAGTCAATTTAGTTTTATTTATATGTACATGTGTTTAAGGCTAATTACTTGGGACTGAATAGTCTATCAGGGGACTCTTCCTAGGAGAACTGAGTATTTCTTTCCCTGCAGCCATTGATTGCCTATAGCTCTTCATCTAATCCTGGAACCGTATGAAATTTTTCCCATGTACATTGGTATGCCCACTACTGCAAGTCTTAAGAAAGGCTGAACACTTACAGCACTTTTTTATTTCTTTGACTATTTTTCACTTTGAATTTTGGCAAAACAAACAAATGAACAAACAGAAACCCTTAGATCTAGAAGGATTTTTAGTATTAGTTAGAATTATATGAATGACCTTGACACATAAAAAAAAGCATCCTTAAAAGTGGATAGACATCTCAAGACAGAAAAACAGAAAGGAGACCCATGGAAAGTTCCGTCCATGGGTGCTGTTAAGTTTAGATGTGCACTTTTCCGCACTATAGAAAGTACAGCACACATTCCAGCTTATACTACAAGTCTTCAATTAACTTGGAGTGTAGCCTTTCTGTTCTAATGTTACACAGGCAGGGACATGAAATATTCAGATATTTTGACCTCGATCAAGTGTGTCATCATTCATTGTCCATCTTATAAACCTAAGTCCCTCATGGTAATTCAATATACAGTGAACTGGAGAAGCAGCAGGCAGAGTAATGGTCCTTCACCTGACTCTTTCATGGAAAAATTGAATATGTGTAGGAGACCTCACACACCACAGGAAATCCTCTGATTACAGCATTCAATAAAAGGATTTGCCTATAGGGCTTCTTGAATAGAATAAATCATCTTGATGACTTGCTTGAATTTCCTTCTCATTTATAATTTTCATGACTTTTTTTTTTTTAATATCCACTGTCTACTTCTGCAGTGGTTCAATATGTGCAGGATGCCAGAGAAATAGTAATCTCAAAGTGCTGCAGTGTTTTTACTTAAAAGATAGAGGTTTTCAGATTGCTTAGAAAAAATATCTCACCTAACAATAGTTAATTTAATAAGTCCTTCGAAACCTGTACTTTCGGATGTAATACAATGCTTGAGTTGGCCATACAGTCAGGGTATCACCACTTCGTTAACTGACCAGCTCTCCGTGCCACAAATACAATAATACCTGCATAGTGTTCACTGGCCTAATTCCTTCCAACTATTCCCATCAGTGCTGGAAATGAGCCGAAGCCCGACTTTGCTCTGTAAAATGAGAAACATTCTTATATCCAGAGCTGCTATTTTTATTCAATGAAAGGAGCATCATTATCATTCAAATTCTGCCAAAGATATGTTTTTTTTTTTTTAATCATTGTCTTCTCTGGTTATTTCAGACACTAACCCTTCTGTATCTTTCTAAAGCTCTTGCACAGTTGCTTTATCTGCTGCCACAATGAGAGAGTAAAATACACCAAAAGTTCCTACCTGTTCCCTCTTCCTGTTACTTCCATTTTGTCTGTGGTTAGGGAGACCCGAAGTACAAAGAAAAGAATCAATGAGAAGACAAAGAAGGAACCTAAAGGACTTGATCTAAGAAATAAACATCTGTACTGTTGTCAAACCAAGAGATAGGACATCCAGACATTGGCTGCCAATGTTTAAAATACACAGTGGAAAAGGTCCTGCTTGTGGTACTCTGAGGAAAGTTTCAAAATGCTTAAGGCCCTCACCTGGTTATAATTTCAAGCTGCTCCCTCTCTCTGTAAAACCAAAGCCACTCAATGAACCTGACTTCCTTACAGGGATGACCATGAATCCATAGTAATTTACAAGACAGTTATCATTCAAATGCTTCAACACTCAACACCTTACAACTGATCTTTACATGTCCCCCTGCACACCAGTTAAACCTATAACAAGCATTACTATCCACAGAGCATGGGATAGTGATTACATGACCTCAGAGGTCTGACATAATTTTAAAAGCTTTTAGGTCTGTAGTGAATTTCACTTAGTTGGATGGAACAGTGGAAACCCTTGAGAACAGCTGTATAGGATGAAAGAATGGGTGAAGGAAGAACGATGATCAATCTTTTTTGATGTCATAAGATGATAGATTTTTACATTTGGGAGAAAGAAGGAGTAAAATCATGGTAGTGAAGCATTTCCTTTTCAATTATTTGATGAAATTTGCCTTGGTTGTCATTTTTCTCTCATGCTAGAATGATGCTTTATGAATACTATCCTCCTGGGTTTTCTACAGAAGCAGAATGTGTTTCTTATAAGATTATTCCCTGGAGTCTTATTCAGAATAAACACCTCATTGCTTACAGAAATTTTACAAAGTACATTCTCTTGCAGTAGATATAAAGCTTAAAACTTGCACTGCATAGAAACTATGCCTATGTGTTGATCCCCCAAGCCATGGGATTTCTATCTTGTTCCTTTTTGCAAGGTGAGTCCTAAGGTTTGCTTCCCTGCTGTTCTTAAAAAGGAGCATGCATAAGTGTGCAAACAATTTGGCTGTCAAGTGCAAATGATTGCTGGGTTGCCAATCTGTAACATTTTATATTCTCTTCTCAAAAGCACATACATAATAAAGCAATACAACACCCAAATCACATGGCAAAACCCTGTGGATCTTAGGTAAGTCCTTTTAATGTTTAATGCCAGACTTTTTAATGTTGTAGAAAAACTGATCATCAATACTTCACATCTCGAAATTTGTCGTTTAAGTTCTGTTTTCAAATCATTTACTTTGAAGACATCATGTTAAGAGGAAATAGATTCCTGTTGTGTACACATGCAAAATGATTGAAAGAAAAAGCAAGAAGACCAGACACCTAATACTCTATCTTCTAAGAGGTAGAGTAAGTGACTCTGAGTACTCCGTTCATTTTCCAATTGCTTTGTTGCCATATGAAGACAAATTAATAATCTCAAGATTCCAGTAACCAAATAGTACCAACGACTCTTCCAAATACTCAGTGACTAAAAAGTCATAAGATATGTTTCATCCAAGAAAAGGAAAACATATGCTCCTCAATTTACAGTGGCTAAACTTATAATATTGTGACTTTGTAATGGAGCAAAAGAAATGCAAGTTAAGTGGAAACTGTACTTTGAATTTATAATTTCCCTGAGCTATGGAGAGGGAGTAGGATGTTCTCTTGGGATGCTAAACACCACCCTGAGCCTCAGCTCCTACTCATCCTGCACTTACAAGCATGAGTATCTCATGCCCCGTAGCACAAAGGTAACCTATGACATGTATTATGTCAGCTTATTAAATACATTTTAAACTTCCGACATTTTCAACATACAATAGATGATCTGCTTGAAGTCAAGGAGTTTATGTGATGAACTTTTGACCTATCTACAGTGCTGATTTAAATAATGTATGTTTTCAAAAAACAAATACTGCTTTAAAAGAGTCAGGGTTTACAGTGGAAGAGATGGCTCAGTGGTGAAGAGTGTACACTGCGGTTGTATAGGATCAGAGTTCGGTTCCCAGCACCAGAGTTTAGGCAGCTCACAACTTCTGGTAACTTTAGTTCCGTAATATCTAATGTTCTCTTCTGGGCTCTATGAAACCTTTACCCATAAGCACAGACACATACATACATGCACACATACCATACATACATAATACAGACTTGGATATTTTTTAAATAGTAATAATACTTGAAAACAGACACACAAAACAAACACTGGGGATAGACTCATAGATTCACAGCTCAGCAGTTAAGAGCACTTGCTGCTCTTGTAGAAGACCAGTTAGACACAGTGGCTCACAATCACAAGAACTCCAGTTCCAGGAGGCCTGACACTCTCTTCAGGCCTCCCCAGGCAGCAAGCATGCATGTGGCAAAAACATATACATGCAGCCCGAACACTCAAAAAAAAAAAATAAGTAAATATTTTTAAAAGAAAACAAAGGCTGTCTGCTCACTCTGTTAATAAAGAGTTTTAGCTGAAAACTGTGTCACATGAATAGCTCAGATGTAAATAAAACAAATGGCCAAGATTAAATGTCACTTAGTCATTTTTTTCAGGCGTCTAAAGTCTGTCAAGTTGCTCTAGAACAGAACCCCTTGGAGGAAAGCATGTACAGGCAAGACTGAGAGACAAAATGAATCCTCCTTTGCTCCATCATGTCCTGGGTAGCATGCATACAGAAGTCTGGCAGAGTCTCCATGGGCGATAATATTTGTCAAATTACATCATTAGGAAAACACAGAAGCGCACACACACACACACACACACACACACACATTGCATGAGGAACCATGATTTGGTAGCAATAATATGTTAGAAGTCTGACTTTTATTCTCTCCTTCCAGATCAACATTTATAGCTTACTTAGGGAGTACAGGGGCAGTAAGTAAATGAGTGTTGTGACTGGCTAAGAAGCAATCCCACTCTGCTATAGTTAATCATCTATAATCCTTAGATAAGCAGGTCTCATATTAGAGCTTAATATCTTTTCACTGTAATTCAAAGTGGGGGGGGCATTTGCTATTTTTGTTTTGTTTTGGTACAAACACATGGTGTGTGTGTGTGTGTGTGTGTCCAACATTTCCAGTCCATCTTAGATTCTCTCAACCTAGCTTTCTGATCACAAATAGTGGACTCCAAATGTCATCCCCCAACTCTTGTGAGATATCTGTATCCTCTTTACCCACAGGAAATATGAGCTGATAAAACAGATAAGGAGAGAGAGAGAGAGAGAGAGAGAGAGAGAGAGAGAGAGAGAGAGATGGATGGATAGATGGAAGCTTAGAAACAGCTAGATAACCTTTTTTAGAAAGAAGAGCCCAATGATAACCAATGTTCAATCTAACATGTAGGAATGAGCCACCCACAGGTACAGCTGGGAACTGCAGAAGTAGCATGCTCCAAGACTCTAGAAAGTAGAAAAGTTCAAAAAACTCATAGCCCTGGTCATCACTGGTCTATTTAGCAGATATGAGTGATAAAATTCTATGACATTTACTGAAAATATTAGAGAACCTGTCTTAGAATTTCTATTGCTGTGAAGAGATGTCATGGCCATGGCAATTCTTATAAAGGAAAACATTTAATTGGGTGGTTTATAGTTTCAGAGATTTATTCAGTATCATCAGAGCAGGATATGGCAGCATACAGGCAGACGTGGTGCTAGAGAAGGAACTGAGAACGGAGAAGCTTTGTCTTGATCTTGCAGGCAACAGGAAGTTGTCTAAGACACTGGACATGGCTTAATAATATATGAGAACGCAAAGCCCACCTACACTATGACACACTTCTTCCAACAAGGCCATACCAATTACAACAAAGCCACACCTCCTAATAATGTCACTCTTATTAGATCAATCCACATGAGTCTATTAAATGAGTAACAGAATTTATTAAAATATAAACTGATGAAATACACTCACAATTACAGAATGGAGTAGATGGCAGAAGTTGTCCTCTGATCTGACCTGGAGCAAATCCACTGGCAGGCAGGAGCAAGGAGAAGGGTCATGTGACCCTTCTCCAACCCCTTAAAAGAGATCAGGAAGTACTGCCTCCTTTGGCCCAAGGTCATGGACAGAGCAAATAAAACTACACGTTCTCTATGACCTTACAGGGGCCAATTACATTCAAACTACCTCAGGCCCCAAGTTATAATAATGTTATCAACATACTCTAGAGTAGGTACTGGATTTCTGTTTAATATCTGCAGTCCTAGATAGCAATCCTATCATCATGACGCAGTAAGTAAAAGGGCCAGCACTTGTCACTGATCTGTACACTGATCTCAATGCATCCAGGTGACAAGTACCTTGCATGTCTACAATGCAACATAAATTAACGTGCATTCTCTTTTCACTTCTCACAATACGAGAAGTTTTCTTTAGAAAAACGGCTTCAGTTGCGCAAATCCTGTAAAATACATGGAAGGGATTGTACTATCTGGTTTGTGTCAACTTGACACAAGCTAGCAGCACCAGAGAGGAAGGAGCCTCAGTTAAGGAAATACCTCCATGACACCCATCTGTAAGGCATTTTCTCAAATAGTGATCAAGGGGGAAAGGCCCAGGTCTTTGTGGTTGGTGCCATCCCTGGGCTAGTGGTCTTGGGTTCTATAAGAAAGCAGGCTGAGCAAGCCACATGAAGCAAGTCAATAAGCAGCACCCCTCCATGGCCTCTGCATCAGATCCTGCCTCCAGGTTCCTGCCCTGCTTGAGTTCCTGTCCTGACTTCTTTGGTGATGAACAACAATATGTAAGTGTAATAAACCCTTTCTTCCCTAACTTGCTTTTCATCATGGTGTTGCATCACAGCAATAGAAACCATAACTAACATAGATTTTCAGCAGATTCTGGGATAAGCTTCTGAAGGATTCTCCTTGGTAAAAATGTTGTGTGTTGTCCAGACCCTGAGTACACTCTGCATAATTTGACAAAATAAAGCCAAATGTTGTTTTATGGAAAATGACTATTTGCTCCTGTGTGTGTGTGCATGTGTGCCAGCTCACACTCGAGCATGTGTATGCATTTGTACATTGAAAACTGAAAGGCTGAAGCACATCCTCTTTGCCTGGGACACCAACATTGTTTACTATCATAAAACCTTAAACCCCAAGAATTAAATAAATGTTTTTGGTGGAAAATACTTTGAACATGTTGTTACAGATCAATGCTGGGAGAATTATATCCATGGGGGATATCATAAAGAGGAGAATCCTTGTATTTTTACCTGCTTTCTCCTGTAATTTATTCCATTTGGGAGTTCCCTTTCCTGATTTTGATCATTATATGTGTATTAATAATAAAGCACAATAGCAAGGATGGTAACTTGCTAAAGCTCACCGAGCCCTTCTTGTTAACCTTGTCAGTGAGGTCCTAGAGACACCTGACACCATCATGCATGCATATAAAATTGCCTAGAGGCTATCCTCTTACTGCCATGTATTTGTATGACACTAAAATACACTGATCTACAGTATTATTCTAGGTAATCATTGTCAGAATGCAATGTTTAGCACACATGTTTGAATTCAAAACTGGTTATATTTCCAATCAGAGTACTGTTAAATGTATAGATAAATAAAAGATTTTGTATAATTTGTATAATGTAATGGTACATATAAGTTATCTTTAATCATAGTATAGAAATTAAGATATTAAAAGTGTGACTAACAAGTTGTTGAAGGGTACACAATGTGAATGAATAATAATGGGAACAATTTCATGAAGTGTGTATGGGTGTGTTTGGGAGAATTTGTGTAAAATGTTTGTGGATTTTGCTAATGTTTTTCGGTTTAAAGTACAATATTATTTTTTATGTAAGATCCTATATAACTATACATGGATACATACCTACTTATAGTAATTTTAAAAAGAAATCAGAAAAAATTAAAATATATAAACATAATTGCATGTACACATACAGACATAAGGCATAATGAGATTGAGAGGAAAGCCATAGCCCAAACAATGACCCAATTAACAGAAAAGTATTCACTAAATACTCTGCTAGAAGAACAGAGTTAAGGTTTCTAGCAAACAACTCAGGTGGCTCACAACAGCCTGTATGTAACTTCAGCTCCATGGAGATCAGGTACATCTAGAGGGTCTTCATGAGCATGTGCATGCACACATACATGCGCGTGTGCACGTGTGCGCGCGCACACACACACCCATACACACATACACACACAAACATAATAGAGACATGGGGCTGGAGAGATGGATCCGTGCTTAGTAACACTGGCTGTGCTTCCAGAGGATCCATGGCAATTTCCAGAACCTACATGGTGGCTCACGGTTGTCTGAAACTCTAGTCCCTTTTCTGACCTCTTCAGACACCAGCCATTCACATGATGCATAGACATAGATGCAGGCAAAATACCTATACACATAAAAGAAATAAATACAATATATAAAGTAAAAAGAAAGAGATAGAATAAAAGTAAATCAACATTCTACCGTCTATATTTGGGTAGTGTTGTTTTTGACAAAATCTCTTTCATTCAATTTTACCAATAAAGACTCAGGGGTCAGATGCTGGGGTGAAAGCCTGCTAGTTCAGAGAGGCAGAGAAAGCCCCCAGTTGACCAGTTCTGCCTTGTAGTTGTCCCAGAAAAAAAGGAAAAAACCTGCTTTCTTCTATGCTGTCTCATATACCGTCTCAAACAAAACTCCTCAAACTGAATGTCCCTCTCTTCTACTTCCTGTGCATCTATGTCTCTCTTGGTCCTGCTGATTCCCTCTTACTCTCTATGGCTTTTTCCTGTCAACTGGTTGCTTGATATACCTCTTAACCTATGGTTGACTTTATTTAATCCTGTTCACAATAATCAGAAAGATTTTGGATTAAAGGTGTGTGCAAGGGCTGAGCCACACCCCAACTAGAAACAGGATTTTTCAGTAAATAATGAAATCTTGTGTTCACAGTGTAATCAAATATCCCCAAACAGGATAGTTCATGATAGAAGTTTTCAAGGAAACATGGGGTTTGAATACCACTAAGAACTAAACGGACATAAGAAGCATGTAAATAATGTTCTACTTAGGAGCAAAATAATGCTTGTATCTTTCAAGCACACACAGAACTTACTCCAGAATAGACTACACACATATTAGGTAACAAATTGTGTCTAAGTTATCAGCCCAAACACAGATAAATATAAATGTATTCCTCACCAAAGTATCAAAAAGTCAAGTCTGATAGCACAATAAAAAGATTATATACCATGATTCAAATTGGAATATGTTTCTAGATTGCATGGGTGGTTCACTATATAAAAATACAGACTTTACAATGTATGAAGAAAAATACATTTTCCCATAAAATTCCACTTTCCTCTATGATAAAAACCATCAATAGATTAGAAACAGAAGGTAAGCACACCGACATAATAATATATGAAAATCCCAGGTGTCAGCACACTCATGTATGAAAAACTGAAAAATGGTCTCTGAAATCTGGAACAAAATAAAAACCCCATTCTTACAATTTCTCCTCAACATAGTACTTGTACTTCTACCCAAAGAGTTTGTTTAAGAGTGGGCGTAGTATTGCAAGTCTTGAATCCCAGCACTTGGGAGCAGAGGCAAGAAGATCCCTGTCAGGTCTTAAAGGCCAGTCTGGTGTACATAGTGAGGTCTCGGCCAGCCAGGGCTGCATAATGAGGTCTTTTCTTAAACAAAACAAAACAGAACAAAACACCTGTGGAGACTACTGGAAATCCTTTAAAGAAAATAAATTCAGTAAAGATATTGGTTGCTATCACACAAAAAATCAATTGTAATATGCTACTAGTGAGCTGCTGGATAAAGAAATTATGAAACAATGATAATTTGCAATGACTCCTTAGCATTAAATAATTCAAAATAAACGGGAGAAGTGAAGATGTGTTTATTAGTTGTTTCCTTTTGATGTGACAAAACACATAGCCAAAACAGCTTAAGGAACATGGAGTTGATTTTGGCTCACCGTTTGAAGGTGCTATCTCCCATGGTAGAGAACTGAAGGCAACAGGAACATGAAGCAGCTGGTTGCAATGCATCTACAGTCAGGAAGCAGGAAGACAGAATGCTGGTGCTAGCTGGCTTTCTCCTTTATGAAGTCAAGGGAGTGGTGCCACCCATTTCTAAGGTAAATCTTCCCACAGCAATTAACCTAATCAAGGTAATCTCCCATAAGCATATCCAGAGGCAAACATTAATTATCCTGCACAGGAATGCCTGGAGGCATGTTTCCTAGGTGATTGCAGATCCTCTCAAGCTGTCAGTTAACACTACCACAAATTCACCTCTTGTCCACTCACTGAAACCACTATTTTACCATAATCTTCCACACCTTCCCCCACAATGTCATGTCTTCTTGCAACACAAAAATTTATTTAGTCCAAATTCAGAAGATCCCAAATTCTTTAACATTTCTAACACTGCTTAAAATTCCAAGGTCCATGTCGTTTCTGAGAGTCAACATAATATCTAACCTGTGAGATCTTTTATAACAGAAAAACAAGTCAAATACTTTAATGGACAGCACCAAAGAATAAACCATTTTAAAGGGGGAGAAATGGGGAAAGAGCAAGGGAAGGTCAGACAAAAGCAGGAATGAATCAGCAAGGCAAATGTCAAATCCTGAGGGGTCCATGTTGTTAGGCATCCAGAGTGAATGAATGATAGAACTGTCTGGGTTCCAAAGTCTTGGAAGAGTCCCACCCCTACAGCTCTGTGACACACATAATCTCTTTCTTGGGCATGCCTACAGCCTTCTTCAGAGAATATTCATAGTCCTGGCATCTCCACCACCTTAAGGTCTCTGTAAGGGAGGCCTGCTCTCTCAGAGTTAGGACAGGACACCCAGACACCAAGTTCTCAGGACAAAGCAGATTTATTTCTCTGGAAGTGAAAGCAATGTGTGTAGAGGTGAGTGGGGTGGGGAGGGGGCTGCAAAAAACAGTAATCAGGCAGCAAGCAGATTTCTTTTGCAGAAGTGGGTTTGTAAGGAGAAAAGAGGTAAGCCTGTGATGGGGTCTGCTAGAAAATCCTGATTGGACATAGTAACAAAAGGATGAATTCTGATTGTTGGATCTCAGCGCTTTGTCTCAGGAATGAATTGGTGGCCAACATGGGAATGGACCTTGGGTGGCTGGCTTTAGAATGTAATCTAGGCTGGGCTTTGGTGGCGCATGCCTTTAATCCCAGCACTCGGGAGGTAGAGGCAGGTGAATCTCTGTGAGTTCAAGGCCAGCCTGGTCTCCAAAGTGAGTTCAAGGAAAGGCGCAAAGCTACACAGAGAAACCCTGTCTCAAAAAAAAAAAAAAAACAAAAAAAAAAAAAAAAAAAAAAAGAATGTAATCTGTTTTTTAGCAAGGAGGGGAAGGGTAAAAGGCAAAACCTGTCACTGCCATGTTTGGCATGCGCAGGCCCATGGGAGCTCTTTGGGCTCCATTGTTTTATCTTCACAGATGTATCGGATAGATAATCAGTCTCCTGACAGGAACTTTTCAGTTTTTATGTCTTTGGTGTTTTAAGGAATGGGACTATCCTCTCTTGTGCTATGGGTTTGAAGTTTCCTAGAAAAGCATGGCCAACTTCTCATGCTACCATTAATGTTAGCAGTGCTAGACCAATGATGAAGCAGAACACTGATTCCAGCGGTCTCTAGCCGCTACGCTCTTCGGTGGTCAGGGGTTAACAGTCTAAACTCTGAGCTTGCAGTTTTACAGTTTGCAAACAGAAGCCAAAATAGCCATATTATCAATCACAGAGAGGTTCGGTCCTCCCTTTTGGTGTCATCTAGAAACTGAAGCTCCAGTCTTATCCTAGAATTAAACCAGTTTACTTAAGTTCCTGAGTCAGAACCCTGAAACTTTTCAGGGAGATTAAATTTCTTCATGAAAGGCCATTCCACAGATGATCAATGCTGGACAGGTTAGGCCTTCTGAATCAAAACTATTACATAGGGCATTAAGAGTTTTATAGGACTTGATGGTCTTGGAAGAACTTACTGATTCAAAGATGGAAAATGGGAAAATTGGTATAGTTTTAGCCTCAGGAAAAGAATGCTCACTGAAAAGAGGCTTTGTTTATCATTGTATCAATTACAGTGGCTGCATCTGTCACTGCAGAAAGGCCAGTATGAGAGCCTAGGCAGCCTTTGACACTCTGCATTTTCTCTAACATTTAGTGGATATCTAATAAAACCGTTCCTGTAGCTCTCACTGAAGATTTGCTAGATGACTCACACAACTCTTTACTGGACAAAAAGAAATGAAAATAACTGTGTATATATTCAAATGCTGTCTGTAACTTCTAAAAGGTTTGCCCCCACACTAATCACTTAATCCTCCAACAACCTGACTGCCTTATTTTCAAAAGAGCAAAGCAGGAAAACCTACTCATCAGAATGCAAGAATGTCTGTCCAGGGACAAGTGTTCTTATTTTGCCAGCTTGGGATATGTAAATTGTAACAGGCAGCAAGGTAGAACATTTATCTTGTGTGTGTCTATGCCTGAGGAATCTTCTTTTCTCTCACAGACATCAAGCAGAATCATTTACCCTCGAAACCACACTTGCTGTCTGACAGAAGTCACTTCAATTCAGCATTTAAATTGTGTTGTGTTCTGTTTGTGTAAGCTGCTTCTCCACAAGAAGGCTTCTGAAGGGCAGGTATCTTGTCTAACGTGTCCCTGTGTACCTGAGATAATTAGTGCATTATGAAGCCCACAGCAGAAAGTCACTAGGTATTTGTTTAGTTGGATAACATCACCAGGAGACAGCTGAGGAGAACATGTCAGGCTTCCTCTAGCTAATTCTCAGACTGTTTCTTCAGCAGTCCAAACCCTTCCTGCCTGCAGCCTTTCCCGGCTTGAGTGTAAACATTACTCAGAAGGGTGGCTGATGTCAGCAGGATCATAATCACCACCCTCTGATACTAACATCAGGAGGTTAATAAAAGCTGTTGTTGGTGAGAAAACATCATGGTGGTTTGTTTTTGTTTGTTTGTTTGTTTATTTGTTTTTTTTGTTTTTTGTTTTTTTGTTTTGTTTTGTCTCCCGAATTTCCTAGCAGACATCAGGAATTCTACCAGATGAAGACTAAAAAGAAGATTTCAATTGGCAAAGCAATTATCTCAGAACTGGACTTTTTGTTAGCCCTGTGGTTTGAGGAATAGACTAAAAAGAGAGTGTTATTAAAGATGCCTTTTCTTAAATCTCTGTTCTAGACACATGGTGAAGCAAGCCACTCATACCAATGATGGGGGAAAAATGTCTCATTTCTTTTGCTTTTTTTTCCCACCTATTTCAACTTCTAAATAAACTTCAAATAATGAACCCTTTTCTGAGTTACAGGAGTAGAAATCCCCGGAGCACTGCATGCCACATGTACAATGTGGTACACTGTCTCCTCCATTAAAACAATACTTCTGTTGATTGTACTTTATTGATTGATTCTCCTTCTCACAGGGAGCAAACTCACATACCTTCACCAGATGAACACTAGAGTCTTCTGAGATTGGCCCAGTTTAACTTTGATAGAGAGGCACAATGACAGGATTTAGATTGCTTAGTGTCTGTGATGGCAAAAGATAAAGGCTAAAGATATTGAATAGGACCAGAGAAGTCTTACAAAACAGAAAGAAAGAGAGAGAAAGGAAGGAAGGAAGGAAGGAAGGAAGGAAGGAAGGAAGGAAGGAAGGAAGGAAGGAAGGAAGGAAGGAAGATTAGTCCAAGGCCCAGATTGCCCTAGTCACACTGCTTGCTTAAGTACGACTATAATTTTTTTTTTAAATCCCAGTACACAAGAGGCAGAGGACCAGGAATTCAATTGCAGTAGAGGCAGCATAGGGATAGCCTGCACCCATCCCCAAATTAAAAAGACAAAACAAAACAAAAAAACAAAAAACATGCCTAAGTCCTTCATCTTTCTTAATTTTAAGTTAGTAACTCAATTTAAATTTCAGACTACCTAATTAATAGACTATATTTTCAGTACCAGAGGAGCCTGAGCGGTCTTTTTCTCAACACACGCAATGAACTTAAAAATCTGTGGTCACTCATGTATACTATCATGTCATCTGCAAATAGGGAAAGCTTGACTTCTTCCTTTCCAATTTGTATCCCCTTAATATCCTTATGTTGTCTTATTGCTCTGGTTAGAATTTCAAGTACTATATTGAATAAGTATGGGGAGAGGGGATAGCCTTGCCTTGTTCCTGATTTTAGTGGTATTGCTTTGAGTTTCTCTCCATTTAATTTGATGTTGGCTGTTGGCTTGCTGTAGGTTGCCTTTATTATGTTTAGGTATGTTCCCTGTATACCTGATCACTCCAAGACCTTTATCATGAAGGGGTGTTGGATTTTGTCAAATGCCTTTTCTGCATCTAGTGAGATGATCATGTTTTTTTCTTTGAGTTTGTTTATATGGTGTATTACATTGGTGGACTTTGATATGTTGAACCACCCTTGCATCCCTGCGATGAAGCCTACTTGATCATGGTGGATAATTGTTTTGATGTGTTCTTGGAGTCTGTTTGCCAGTAATTTATTGAGTATTTTTGCAACAATGTTCATGAGGGAGATCCGTCTGTAGTTCTCTTTCTGTGTTGCATCTTTGTTTGGTTTAGGAATCAGGGTACATGTAGCCTCATAGAAGGAGTTTGGTAATATTCCTTCTGCTTCTATTGTGTGGAACAATTTAAACAGTATTGGTATTAAGTCTTCTTTGAAGATCTGGTAGAATTCTGTAGTGAAACCATCTGGTCCTTGGCTTTTTTTGGTTGGGAGACTTTAAATGACTGATTCTATTTCCTCAGGGGTTATTGGACTATTTAAATAGTTTATCTGGTCTTGATTTAACTTAGGTATGTGGTACCTATCCAGAAAATTATCCATTTCTTTTAGGTTTTTCAGTTTTGTGAGTAGAGGTTTTTGAAGTATGACCTGATGATTCTCTGGATTTCCTCATTGTCTGTTGTTATGTCCTCCTTTTCATTTCTGATTTTGTTAAATCTCTCTGTATTTTGGTTAGTTTGGATAAGGGCTTGTCTATTTTGTTGATTTTCCCAAAGAACCAACTCTTTGTTTCATTAATTTTTTGTATTGTTCTCTTTATATCTATTGTATTGATTTCAGCTCTCAATTTGATAATTTCCTGGTGTCTGTTCCTCCTGGGAGACTTTGCTTCTTCTTGTTCTAGAGCCAAACGAATGGAAGCACATGGATTATGAACCAAAAGCTGTGGAGGCCCCAACTTGATCAGGCCCTCTGGATAAGAGACAATTGAATAGCTTAAACTGTTTGTGAGGCACCCAGGGTGTGGGTCCTGGATCTATCCTTAGTGCATGAACTGGCAGTTTGGAACCTTGGACTTACACAGGGATACTTTGCTCAGCCTGGAGAGAGGGGACTGGACCTGCCTGTACTGAATCCACCAGGTTTAAATGATTTCCCAGGGGAGTCTTGGCCCTGGAGGAGATGGGAATGGAGGGGAGGGGCTGGGGGGAAGGTGGGGGTGGGAGGGGGGAGGGCAGGGGAACCCATGGCTGATGTATAAAATTAAAACACAAATATAATAAATAAAAAAAGGAGAAAAAGGTTGGGGATTTAGCTCAGTGGTAGAGCACTTGCCTAGCAAGTGCAAGGCCCTGGGTTTGATCCTCAGCTCAAAAACAAAACAAACAAGCAAAAAAGGAGAAAAAAAACTAACT
Organism: Onychomys torridus; assembly: GCF_903995425.1. Classification (NCBI taxonomy): domain Eukaryota; kingdom Metazoa; phylum Chordata; class Mammalia; order Rodentia; family Cricetidae; genus Onychomys; species Onychomys torridus. Next base: position 43,766,421 of record NC_050446.1, on the reverse strand, counting down.
GTGGTAGCTTCTTAGCCTGTGTCAAATAGACAGAGCTATAGAGTTTCTTGAGCTTCACAGACCCTCTCCATTTAATCTTCAGTGTCCTGTAAAAAAACAAAAAAAAAAACAACAAAAAAAAACTGTTACCTGCCACACACACCCCACTCAAACTGGATCAGATAACCCTGTCATTCTCCATGTTGGTTCCTCAACAGTGTCAAGGTCTATGCTTTGCTGCCCTCTGCTGATTAGGTAGTAGGCAGCACACAACTGGGGGGAAAAGTGTAAGATCTTGGATTATAGTTACAAGAAATAAGTTTGTACAAAGATTCATATGAAAAATAAACATCAATAGTGACATTTTAAAATAAAAAAGCAATTTTATTACTCATTGGCCACTATGGAATTCTATGCAAATGATTTATTTTGTCATAATTTTGCAGAAGTTGGTAATAGTTTATGACTATGAAGTATGGTTCTGATGCAGCTGTATATTGGAGAATATTAATGTAGCAATGGGCATTTATGACAATAGATTAAATTGTTTGCTCTTTCACATCATCATTATTTTAAGGGTATATTACAAGACAGAGTAAAGATTAAATATTTATATTATTTCTGAACGTAATGATATTTAAAAGTATTTTTGCAATAAGTTGCTGTAACTAAGTTGCTGATTAGAGACTCATAAAATTTAGTCATAATGTCAAAATTTCTTGTTTGCTACTCCATATATCTGCAAGGTAAAATTCTCCTTTGTAATTTTGGTATTGTACAGAGTATCCTTTCTTACATTTGAGAATAAAACCTATAAAATATTATTAAATGAATTACCCATACTCAGTGTTACTTAATTAATATAGATAAAGAATTAATTGCTTCAGTTAGCTATTAAGTGAAGAATACAAAATTGAATGACAAAATCACAATAGTCTCTAAATGAAATTCTAGTCACTATAATTCTTCATTATCAAACCAACTGAATCTCATATGATTTCTAACATAAGGAGTTCAAACTATGAAAGTGCATTTGTGTGTGTGTGCTGTTTACAAAAATCCTTTCAAAAGGACAACTGATTGGTAGTGATTGTAAGTGTGCAGAAGCCACAGCCAATATTCAGTGTGAGGCCCTCCTTCATAGCACTGTGAAGCCAGAGTCTTAGGCATAAATGCAGGAACAATGATGTAGATGTATCAGCTTGGGTTGGACTCCCCACAATCTATTGATCTCTACATTATGTGCAGTTTAGATTTGTGATCACAGACGAGGGAGCAGAAACATAGTAAAAGCAAGAATATTAGGAATTCAGGTATGGAACAGTTTCTCCTAGAAATGACTGCACAAACAATAACAGAACAATGGCAATATCAATGGAAATGTTAATGTGAAAAGTGGAAATTTTCAGGAGTTTCCACCCTTAGACAAGAACTACAAGAAATTAATGACAACTGGGTAAAGAATTAACCTTGTTCAGGAAAGAGTCCCCTTGTTGGTGTCCAATGCAAAAGGTCAAACTCAAAATCTTATACACACTACCACCAAATCAAAGTATATATACATACATATATATATATATATATATATATATATATATATATATATATATATATATCCTTGACTTGAGAGCAGGAAGTATGGGGGGGGGTCAACTGAGAGTAAAGAGAAGAGCTGAGGGGAGGGAATGGAAGGGGGAAGTGATGGAATTCTATTTCAATTAAAAACAAATCTAAGAAAAGTAAGTCTAAGCAGGAATGGAGTTTAAGGTCACTAACTCTGCAAGAGTCTATCTAAGAAGGGAAGACAATGTCATTATTAACATCCTCTCATTGATACAACTAGCAATATAGAAAAAATATCTTATTTCATATAACTAGCTTCTTTCATGATTCTATAACACTAAATGGTTATTACAGTCTCTTGCATCTAAAATATAAAACATGTCAGGAAATGTAGGTTCTTTACCCTATAACATATGCCAAGACTCAGAGAGCTGAGTTTTCCAAACCAAAGCTGCTTTTAAAGTTCATACTTTTTCAAATTATTATGTATTTCTATGATATATACAATTATGTGTATATAAACACATTTAATTTCAGCAGCATATTGAATGTTGAAATCAAGTTGAACTCCTACTACTGTAGGATGACTCCTTTATCCTGTTGTCATATGTGTGTGTATGTGTGTGTGCATGTGTGCACACACGTGTGTGTTTGTGCATGAATGTGTGCACATCTAAGTAATAAGGACTGAACATAAACAAGGTCAAATTTTGGTATTGTGTTTAAACTATATCATTCTTATGAAGCCATATCATTCTCAACAAGCAGCTAAAATAATTTTGAAAGGGCTTTTGCTTCTTTCAAAGCAAAAGCCATCTAAAAACAATATAGTTGTCCTATAAGTCAACTGAGTTGTTTTGATCCTTGATGTCTACCTTCAAATTCAATTTCTGCATTTTTATCAGATCAATCAAGTTCATGAATCCTAATGAGAGTCATCAATGAAGCCCAAGTTGGTAAAATTCTTTCTTCACTGATATACTCCAACGAAGGTATATCGTTCCTCCTAAAACATATTGTTAAACAAATCAGTGTACAGAGTTTACAGGTAGGACTTGAGCTTCTCCAGAGAGTATTTTAAGGCTGAAAATATAACTAAATACAAATTGCCCATTACACTTGGATTTACTTTGCAAAACATCTTCTATGCCCAGGTAATGTGGTACAATATGGGAGAATGATGCAGATAGCTGCTGGTGAAGAGGTTTTAATTTACTTTGCATTTGTCATCATACAAAGGCTTTCAAAGATAATCAATATTCTTGTGGGGAAATGAATCAGGAAGAAATTTAATTCCACTAATTTTTGCTAACATCCTCATATGCACAAAAACAACATTTATCAGATCCTGTATTATACTGTTTGATTTTAATCTAAAGCAATTGTGATTAAATGAAATTGTCATCCAAACCTGTGCTTTACTCTCAGTATTTAAGCCACTTATAACCAGTTTTCCACGGCCTATTTTTATGCAAAATTTTCTATATCTCTACCACATTTAGTGAGTCAACATTATCTTCTGCTTATTAGTCAATTTTAATATGTCATTTCTAACTTATGGTATTATTATTAAGGAGAAAGCAATAGCTGGGGAAAAATAGCTTCTTGGAAGCTATAGTGAAGACAGAATCTGTGCCCTTCAATTCAAAACTGGTGCTCCACAAAGCACTAAACCTGAGTAGAAAACTTTGTAGACTATTAGGAACACAGTAGCACAGGAGACAACTTTCTGAACAGAATACCAGTTGTTCATATCAATAATTAATAAGCGGGACTTCATGAACTTGAAAAGCTTCTGTAAGGCAAAAGATGCTATCAATAGGACAAAGGGGTGGCCTCCTGAATGGGAAAAGACCTTTGCCAACCCCACATCCGACAGAGGGGTGATTTCCAAAATATGCAAACAACTCAAGAAACTAGACAGCAACAAACCAAATATTCCAATTAAAGAATGGGGTGCAGATTTAAACAGGGAAGTCTCAACAGAAGAATTGCAAATGGTCAAGAAACATTTAAAGAAATGTTCACTATTCTCAGCCATTAGGTAAATGAAAATCAAAATGATTCTGAGATTCCATCTTACACCTGTCAGAATAGCTAAGACCCAAACCACAAGTGATATCATATGCTAAGAAGGATATGGAGCAAGGGGAACACTCTTCCATTGCTGGTGAGAGTGCAAACTTGTACCACCACTTTGGAAAACAATATGGAAGTTTTTCAGAAAATTTGGAATCTATCTATATCTAGACCCAGCTGTATATACCTAGAGGGTATATACTTAAATGATACTCAATCATACCACAAGGACACTTACTTGACTATGTTCATAGCAACTTTATTTGCAATAGCCAGGAACTGGAAACAACCTAGATGTCCATCAACCAAAAAATAGATAAAGAAAATGTGGTACATTTACACAATGGAGTATTACTCAGCTAGTAAAAAGAATGACATCATGAAATTGGATGGAAGTGGAAGAGATCATTCTGAGTGACAAACATGGTATGTAATCAGTCACAAGTGGATATTAGTTGTAAAGTAAAGAATAACCATGCTACAGTCCACAGACCCAAAGAAGTTAAGTAAAAGGACAGGTCAAGGGAAGACACATGAATCTCACTTTGAAGGGGAAATAATATATACATCACAGATAAATGGGTGGGTCTGGATGGAGGTGGGCATGAGAACAGGAGGGATCAGGTTGGGGAAAGATAGAGGAAGAGAATACTGGGAAAGACAACTGGAACCTAGGGGATATCTGGGATGAGCTAGCAACCTAGTGCAATGGAAACTCCCCGGAATTGATGAGGGTAACCCTAGATAAGACTCCTAGCAATGGACTTAGGTAGACAGTAATCACTGCTTATTTAGCATTGACTAAAATTTGTATCTGGATTATTTGGTATGATCTCAGTCACGTTATCAAATACACTTGAATTAGCTGGTTTCTACCTATTTTGTATTTACATGACTTCATAATGTATCTGTCTCAGATAGAATCATCTGATTGGCTGAAAGAAGGACACGTTTCTATGCCAGTAGCCACATGGGAGAGGAAGGATTTTCTGTGATAGATTTCATAGTGGTTCATTTGTTCTGCACATAGTGACAAAGTCCCAAGAAAACAGAACTGGTATGTGGGAAAGCTTTTTGTGAAACAGTACACTAACTTTAACTCAGCTTAGAGAGACTTCTCAGTGTTGAGAGCATGCACTGCTCTGTCAGAGGACCAAATTTAGTTCCCAGCATACACATCAAATGCCTCATAGTTGCCTGCTGCACTAGCTTCTAAGAATCTCAACCTCTAGCCTCTGTAGGCATGTGCACTTAAATGAACACATCCATACACAGGCGCACACACACACAAAAAAAATTAAAAAATAAAATTAAAAAATGTATGTACTATTTCATAATTTTGTATTCCTCTTAAAATCATTCACAGAAGAGACTTTGAACTTGTACATTCACATGTATCTTCTTGTCTTGAGTCACATAACTTTCTCTCTGCTTCCTCACACAAAAGAAAAAAGTAGCAAATTTAAGCCATCGTCTTCTAAAGGCCTTTGCAAGTGATGCCCAGAAATGTGCACTTTCTAGAGGAATAATCAAATGTCATTCTAGGGGTTCATCAGAAAATTTAGACCCCAAAGTCTTAAGAATTCTTCACCTGAAATAAACTGCCCCTCTTCTTGTAACTCTGTAGTGATGAAGGTCTGGTATGATCCACAGAAGGAGTGAGAGTGGTGTCTGAGGCGTCCCCTTCGTTCTGTGATTCAGACTGTGAAGTCATAGAGAAGATCACCACTCCCTTTCCTGTGATGGTCATCTTGAGAATTCTCCTCTGTCTCAGATGAAGAAACTGCATAGACAAGCTTATTTCTTTCATCTCATTCTGTGTGTCTTTTGCCTCCCTAGCATACTGTAGCAGCTATCACAATTGCAGTACTTGATCCCCAGGCTTCATTTACCATCTGAGATTCAAGGCTCCTCCATTATCAGCATTTTCTTCTTCAATCCCATACAAAGAAACCCTTCAGTGCTGGCTGAAAATGATAGTTCATTTTAATTTCTCCAAATCTCAGTTTTATAAGCTAAGGAAGATATATGTACAGAGAGAGGGGTGTGCATAAATGAGATTATACTTGCTTTTCATTATGTATGTTTTATATATTTGTATAAGTACAGTCAATCATAGAGATTCCAGCATAGCATAGAGAAGAACAAGTGAGCTCTAGAGAACACAAAGAAATCAAAGATAAATTTATAAACTTACATTAGCAGAACCAATTTGCAACATATGAACATTTATAGAATTACTACAGCTTTGTTAAATATCTGGTCTGTGCAAAGAAGGATGCAAATGCACTAAAGTTCACACGAAAGTAGATTGAGCACACTAGATGAAGGGGAGGGATCAACAGGAAAAGCATTTGATGAAAGACGTAAATGGTTTATGTCCTTCAAATATCTAGAACCATCTGCAGTTAGGAACTGAAATGACAAGAAAAAAGTAAAATTTTCTTCTTAGTTTGAATTCATTGTTCTTTCTGTTACAGACCAAACTGCCTGAATATCCCTTGGGGGAGGGTTTGAGAAGGTGTAGCATCAATGACACAGACACCTGGAAGTCAGGTGAGAAGCAAGTAGCAGACTCATTTAGTGTGGATATTGGCGGACCTATATACCCCCCTCCCAATTTCTAATGGGCAGCCGGAGACTCTCTTAGCTTTGTGGTCTCTTTCTCATTGACCCCAGCATTCTAATAGTCTTGTGTCACCCATCACCAGGCGCAGTCGCAGACATGAAGATTTGAAGTTGGCTCAGCGGGATATAGCTAGCATGCATGCCTATGCACACTACCCAGAACAGTGCAGCTGCACTTTTATTGGGCTAGCTGGCTGTGCTCCTGCTATATATTCACCTTTTTTATTTATTTTCTTTGGCAGCTCAGTGGGAGCCAAGATTCTGTTCCTTGTCATTGTGCAAAAGCCCATCAAGCTGATAGTCAATATTAACCATCAGAGTGGCTTGGATCATTAGTAAATAGTATCTATTCTACATTTTCCCTTGCTAGTTGTTTCTCTTGCTGTACTTTTCTGTTTCTTGGGTTTAGATCATCATGAAACCAGACTGTATTTATAAATACATCTTCATAAGTGGTTTCTTTCTCTCAACTTCTTTAGTTTTCTCCAATATACAACTTACCAAATATTTCCCCAAAATATTGCTTCTATGTTGTGGTACATTTTATTATTTGCATCTAAACCCTTCAATGTATATTTTTATGATGATTAAGTTAGATAACACATTAGTTTTCTCGGTGGGTGCTAATCAGAGGGTAAACATTCCTTTAAAGTTATCCATTGTATTATATTTCAAGAAGAAGTTGTTAAATTGCTTTGTTTTCTATTTAGACTTTTTTGAGTGTTCATATTATGCATAATTAAGAAATAAGTATCAAGCCAGAATACCATAAATCAAGTACTACAAATAAAAAATGTTCCTCCCCAGCAAATTGCTTGACTTCTTTGTGTATCTGTGTTCTTGCTGTGCAGTTATTATGCTTCTATTAACACCTGCCTCCGAGGGTTACCATGATGATAAAATAATGCAAAGTAAGTAGAGGGATAATGCTAAACTTTTTTTTATTAGTGTGGCATATTATTAGCAATTATACAGATTCTTGCCCAGTCCTTCTCCAACTCATCCATGGAGACTTCCTTTTTCCTTGTCCATAACTCTAAACTTTATCTCACTTGAATCCTTCTATATTTGTCATTACAGTGTTTCTCTTTATCCCTAAAGGTCTTTTGTTAACCTTTGTTTGATGTTACTCTTTCTGCAGGAAAGTTTCTAGGACCTCTCCCTTTTCAAACTTTAAGTTTCTCAAGTCATTCACATAAAAATTTAACAAATGTTTGTAGAAATAAGCTATCATCATTACTATCCTTTCATAAATGTCACTGTGTTACTCAGTTTATGGTGCTTCAAAACACTTGATCTATGTGTGATAATATTCAGCTCTGGGGATAGCTATATCATCCATCACTTGCTCTTTTTTGAATAATTTTCTTATAAATAAACAATGGCATTTATTTACAATTCTGAGAAATCCAGTACTCAGTGCATTTTTAAAAAGCTTCAGATTTGGATGAGTTTTGCTTGAATTCTTATAAAAATTTCAGTCTGGTGAGGTGTGGTGAGACAAGCCTGTAATCCCAGCACCCAGGAAGCTAAGACTGTAGAATCTCCAGTGTGGGTGCAATTGTGGCTAAACCACAAGGCCCTGAATCATGCCAAGCCAGAAAACTGACATAGAAGTAAAGGGTTTGTGCAGAGTCAGTTTGGGATCTTGGCTATTATACTGCATGAAGTAACCTTTCTCCTTGCACTTATTTATCTAAGATATATTTTTAGAAAACTATTTTTAAATATTTAGATTCATATTGCTCTTTCAGAATAATTTAGAGATAGCTGGAATTTTGGAATAGCTCTTGGAACCATGGCTATTTATGAAATGATGCCTGAAGTTTGAGCAAAATAAGTTTATCTATTGACCTTTACCCTAACTGGTAGAAAAATTAAAAAGAGAGAACAAAGAAGTACTGTGTCGGTGGTATTCAGATGTCACTAGCACTTAAATGGTTTGCATTTATTTACTAATACAGGTTGATTTAATTGGAGATCACATAGAATTCACTGATTATAACTTGTTATAATTTTTCCAAGTGGACTAGATGTACTGAGCTCCAAAATTGGCCATAGCTGCACATAAATCTCAGTCCTTACATTCCTCGTTTTATTAAGATATGAAATCTTAACTTATATTTAACAGCCCCTCACCTTCAATGTCATCTGTGACACTGAAATTATAGACTGAAGCAGGGCAGTACAACTTACATTGGTCTGGGGAAATTGCTCAGTAAATGAACATCTGCTTGGGATGCTCAAGGCCCAGTGTTCAGTCTCTGATATTGCAACAGTAACAACAAATTTAAACTAAATAACCTTGCATGGGAGAAATATGCTTATTTCTGTAGAGAGCCTCAGTGCATCCTCAGAGAATTACCATCTGTATTCCTGAGATTATCTGACACATTAAATGTGTCAAGACAGTTAGAAGTATGGTGAAGACCAGTTTAGTTTTCCATTTATCTTATCATATTCTTTGATTTAAGAAATTCATCTTGACAGTGGCTTTACCTCCAGCGACCACTGCATAGCACAACTTAGTCAAAACATATTTGGTAAATCAATTGCCAATTCATATTTGAATACTACATCATTGGGTACAAGAGAACTGACTGCTGTTAGGGCACACTGAATTATTTCTTCTTTGATTTTGTCCTTAGTGCCAGGAAATACATCCGTTAAACTTGGGAAGACAAAAATAGGCTCAGTGGATTGAGATTTGTATAATCAGGCAGAGGCAAGAATGGGGCTTGGCAGTTTCATTTCAGGCTCCTTAATTTGTCATCAATCCTTGTGTAGAACCAGATAATGCTGCTTCATTACATTACTTTGTACATGTGCACAACTATTTTTCTTAGAAAGTATTTGAAATTGCATCTTAATTAAGTTCTCCAAATGAAAATTCTAGAATAAGAAATAAGTAGATTAATTTCATACTTGTTGCAGAGTAGAGGGAATGACAGCTTCAGAGCCAAAAGCCCTCATAGCTATTGAGTCAATTATGTATTATTTGTGCTCGCTGAATATCATGTGTTGTTTTTCATAGATTGCGTTGGTTCTTGATCTTTATTTTAAAGATAAATAGATGGAGAAGTATAGGCACAGACCTGTTCATTATTCTTCAGTAATATATATATATATATATATATATATATATATATATATATATATTAGAGCAAAATTGATTACAGCACAAGTATAATTTATTTTAAAAAGTTTGATTATCCTATAGTACTCTATAGAATACTGACTCTCAAAAACTCTTGTGGGATGAGAAAAGAAAACATACAAACAAACAAAAACCGTTAGGACTTCCAAAATTGACTCATGTCAAAAATCCACTGGATAAACAGCCCTTAATGTGGACCTTAGAACTCTTAATGCAGGAGGACAAAAATCTAGTTGGTTTTGGAATTGACTGTTTTTAACAATACAAATAGACACTATGTTAACCTATGTCAATATGACTTAAATTTAAAATCCTCTTAAGTACTAGCTGATAATCTTTATATTATTGCTTTGTCCACTTGTCCCAAGAGGGGTTTCTTCCAGCAGCACAAGTTGGAAGAAGATGAGGAGACCCACAGCCAGATGTTATGAAGAGCCTAAATTGGAGGTCTCTTATCAGGTGTCTCCCCTTGGAGCTCAGGGAACCCCACAGAAGAGGGAGCAGAAATATTTCAAGAGCCAGAGGGGATGGAGGACACCAGGAGAACATAGCCCACTAAATTTACTAAGCAGAGCAAATATAATTTCACAGGAACTGAAGAGGCAAGCACCAGGCCTACAGGGGTCTGCACCAGGTCCTCTGCATATACGTTGTAGCTGTTGGCTTGGAGTTTTTGTGGGACTCCTGACTGTGGGAGTGAGTGTGTTTTTTACTCTTTTGCCTGCTCCTTGGACTCCTTTCCTTCGGTTGAGTTGCCTTATCCAGCCTCCATGTAAGGGATTTTGCCTTGTCTTATTGTATTTTGTTGTGTTTGGTTGTTGTCTTTTGGAGGCCTGCTCTTTTTTGAAAAAAGATGGAGGAAGTGTGGATCTGAGGAAGAGGGAAGGTGGGAGTGGAGTGGAAGGAAGACAAAACTGTGGTTGGGATGTATTATATGAGAGAAGAATCTATTTTCAATTAAATGTTGTAGGAGTTGTGCTGTGTGGATGCTTGATTTCCATTATAAAGGATTAGTTTATGTGAAGAAAGCAGAGAAAACCTGATCTATGATGGTTTTGTAGGCTTATTTCACACATATTATAAAAATATTGCCATATTTTGATTATATGATTGAAAAGGAAGGTTGTTTTAACTATTATAAGGAAATAAAAAGTATCTTTACTTTGTAGGCATTTGCACCAATAAATAGTGTATATTGGATACACTGATCAAAATATGTGCTTAACAATACTTGTATAAGGAAGCTTGTTTCCACTGAATATTTTTTAATATAATTCACTTCACAGCTAAAATAAGTTAGCCATTTGTCTGTATCTGGTTTAGGAACGAGGTCTCTGGAAACCACAAAGACTAGTGACTTAGCAAAAGCTGTGAGTCACTTAGAATCTAGTCTCTTCCAGGTGCTGACAGAATTTCTAGAGTACAAATCGATCTGCCTTCTACTAAAGGGTGCCAGGCCAAGAATAATTTCAGCTTGACCTTCTCTGCTCTTTCAAATTCAATAAAGATGAATTCTGAATCAAATTTAAAACAACTTCCAACTTTGAAGAATAATCAATAATTTACAGAGTTTTCAATAGGTCCTTGGTATTTGTACACCAACATTTTTTAATATTAAAGCTGATTCTTTATTATTATTAAATAGAACTTTATATTAATATGCTGATGAGAGATAAATAAATCTTTATTAAAACTAATTAGATCTTCAATGTCATTTCAGTTATATTTCAACACCAACTGGTAGAACCAGAAATTCATACAAACAGTTATGTATATTTGTGGTATATACACTTTCCTGGATGAATTAGTGCATAAATTCTATGTAAATGTCATCTTCATTATGTATTTTTAAAACCTGAATTGTCACTATGGCAATATAGAATGGGGTCTCTGATATAGCCTCTTAAGTCAAGAATTAAATCCCAGGTCTACTACTGACAAATATTTAAACAATTTGGCTGAATGATCACATAAGCCAAATGGAAATATACAAAATCACTATATTAAAGTTTGATTAAATTAATAATACATGAAGTGTTTAGAATATTAACCAACACATGGATAAGCATTTCACTAATATTCCATAAAATAATTTAATAGTTTAAATTTAATAATTTACAGTAAGATGTATATGAATATGTATAAATAACTTTGCATTGATTGATCTAAACATTAAAGGAATTGATTTGGCTAGGTTCCAGATTTTTCTTTTGACCTAAATTTTAAAAAATGTTTTTAGATGCATAGTGGGGAGCATACACTAAATATTTTACTCTGTGCTTCTCTTACCCCTTCCTACATTTCACTTAACTTTCCTTACAGAGTGAATACTAAATGTAACTAAATTCTGGAATGTCATGAAAAAAATCATCACAGTTGATATTCATGAACCAACAACCTAAATATTTCCCAATAAATACTTTTTCTTTTGATTTTGAGAGATTATTTATATTTTATTTTTTACTAGTGCTTTAAAATTTTTCACACAATATAATTAGATCCTATTAATTCTTTCCTGAAACTCTTCCTAGAGTCACCTCCACTTTATTACCTATGCAACTTTGTATTCTTTTTTTCTATTAAGTCCAATCTGTGTATCCACATACTCTCAGATGTAGAGCTTTTCACTAGAGTGTAACTTACCAGGTACAAAACACTTAAAGATAACTGACCCTCCTTCTCACAGCACTTATGAATTACCAATAACTCCTCAGCAAGAAATAGGATTTTATGTCCACCTTCACTTTCCATGTCAGGACTTGGTCTGGCTTGAACTTGTATAAAGCATTGTCATGCTCTCATTGTGGGTTCTTGTGTACAGCTACCCTATTGTGTCTGGAGGACACTCACTCTCACTACTTATGTATACTTGTCACCACCACCGTCTCTAATAGTGCTCCCACTACTTCTTCTGCAATGACCTCTGAGTCTTAGGAGGAGAGATGTGATTGATATGTATGCTCCATTTAGGGCTGAGCATTCCACAATCTTTATTCTCTGCACTTTGTCCAATTGTATGGTATAAAGTCCTTTAGATATATGCCCAAGAGTAGTATATCTGGATCATATGGAGGATCTATTTTTAGTGTTTTGAGAAACCTCCATACTGATTTCTCTTGTGGCTGTACCAGTTTTCACTCTTACCAGCAATGATAAAGTGTTCATCTTTCACTCATTCATTTCAGTATATACTGAATATATATATATTAGCTGTTCTGATTAACTGATCTTGAGAAATGGCTCAACATTTAAAAGCACTTGTGACTATTGAAGAATACCTGAGTTCAATTTGAAGCACCTACACCCAGAAGCTCACGACTACATGTAATTCTAGCTCCAGAGAGTGGATTTTCTGCCCTGCCCAGGCACCAAGCACATGCATGGTACTCAAACATACATTCAGGCACAGACAAAACCAAACCCTAGGGCTTGTCAGCCAAAAGCCATTGGCTTAATGGAATGAATACCCACACTTCTCCTTTTTTGTCTAAATAAGGTTCTCAGCTTAATACAAAACTACATACAATAGAACAATTATAAAGTATTGTCCAGAAGAAATAAAAGGTAATGAGAGGAACAAAAAGGTAACTTCAACCTACAAGAACAACATCAAGCAAGAAACACATTCTAAATGTCTAGATCATAGGTAATTGGCAAATTACAGAGATTACTCCAATAGCTGCCCTGTCCTGAAGTGTTGAAGTCTTGTACTTAATACGCCCTTAGCTAAAATATGAGAAGGTTGTAACTGTAATTATATAGTCTTCAACCCCATCAAACATCTAAGAAGGAAAATATTACCTGAGTAAGCAGGAAGTGCAAGCAAGCAACTTTTGAAAAGTGCAATGATAGAAATACAACCCCAATAATCTATCCAGAGAGAAATAGTGGCACAAACAAACATATATGTCTGTATACTCACATAATGCAGATATTTTAAAGTTTAAAGACTGTCTAAACATCAATAACTAATTTAAAAACTTCACAGTAAGAAACACCAAACTGAATTCAGATTTTGGCTCTATGTTGCTACATGACAAAAGAAAATAAAACTACAGGTGAAAGTAAATCTACTTGATAATTTAAAACATGGGTAGATTTAAAGATGATTTAGAAACTCCAGTTAAAGAAGCTAAAATAACAAAGAATGTACTGAACAGACCTGTATCCAAATCCTGTAATTTAAATGGTTATAAAACAAAATAAATCTATTATAAAATAAATGCAGTACATCTTAATATGTATCACAAAAGACTATAATGTAACAAAAGAGAATTGTAATTTAATGCATTAGAGACAAGGTAGGGCTGTGGCATGCTAGGCTGTTTTCATTATCTTACATATGGGAGCTCATAAGGGACATGTTTCATCTTGACACTGATGCTCAAGTATCTTCTTATAAAAAGTAAATGCAACATAAACCTAATTAAAACCAATTATACATCTTTCAATTCACAAGACAGAAAACATGCTTCTCTGTATTTAATGTCTCTAGAGTTTATCTCTTTAATCTCTTTGAAATGTAAACTGATTGGATAAGGCAAGAAAAAGGAGTAGGCTTTTATTTCTACCAAGCTCCCAGGTCATGAAACTATTGTTTTCCTAAGGTCCATTTGTTGATCAGCTAAAGTCTTGAAGACTTCCATTTTGGATGTTAAAGTCCATGTTGATCAGAGGCTGAAGGGCAGAGTCTACTCTGATGCTTAAGTAGTGCTGAGCCACAAGGAAAAGATAGCATGCATTGGACTTGCTCATCTCACCTGGAACCCTAAGCAATTGCCCACTAGATTCTCTATGCAGTATAGCACCCCTTGGAGGAAAAAATGAAGTAAATAGTTTAGATAACTATCACTATTAATAATCATATTGGCTTCAGGGAATATATCACTAGACTACCCCAAAGTTTATTCTGGGTGTTTCCAGGGCTAGTGGACTAAGAATAACATATAACCTTAATATTTAAAGTGATAGAATATGGCACATATATGTATTTCAAATATGTTGCCTATACTCAAAACAGTCAGTACCTTTTGTGTGTATGTATGTGTATGTTTGTATGCATGTTCATGTGTGTGGCAGTTAAATGTGTGTGGAAGCCTGAAGTTCATGTGTAGAATGTTGCAGTTAGAAGACTTCTCTCTGCATTGGAGGCTCACCAGTTCAGCTGTTCTCTTCAGATAGCTTGTCAGTATCTCTGCCTCCTGAGTGCTGGGATTGTAAGTGGCTGGCCATATCCAATTGGCATTTATGTGGGTGCTAGGGAAGTGAACATAGTCCTCACATTTTCACAGTAAGCACTTTATTCATTGTGCTGTTTCCCTAACCCAGAATCAAGTCTGCCTTTATGCAAGGAGAAATGAATCATGTCCCTGAATTATCAATAGAGCTCATACTTTTCTTTTGCCCAGGAAATATCTGTGATGGATAACTTGAGGGATTTTGTTGCTGTTATTCAATTTGAGTATTGAATCATTATAAGAATTAATTATATGTACTGGCAAGTAACTAGAGAGAAAAAAGTAAATAAATATTAAGTGTTATTAAAATCATAAATATTTATTGAATTTGACAGTTCTAGGCCTATGCTTGGTCATTTAACTGTCCTACCAAAGGTCTGTGCAGTGCTCTGTGTTATTAGTATTTCCACTTTGAAGATTATAGAACTGAGACTCGCTTAACTGACCAATGTAAGGTTTGAATACAGGAACTTGATTCTAAGAACATAGGCAATAAGTAAGAGGAATCCTATTGGGGCTTAAAATCTTGAGCTACATTTATCAAGTCCATTGCTGTACTGCCCTTTCATCCCCTGCTTCATAATCCAGGGATACACATTGACTACCTTATCCTCATAGTTCGGCAAATGTGTACATATCTTCTTTTCATTCTTTTGTGATAGTGAGTACATATTTTGACCCATTCTGGGAAGAAAATAAATCCAAGAAATTTCTTAGTTTGAAAAAACAAGATGTTTATCTAACAATTTCAACCATGATAGGCATGCCTTAATCAATGAGAAGCAATTAGAAAATCACTATCCAAAGGCAAGACTGTTTTCAGAACGTCAATATACCTTTCTTCCACTGAGCTATTTAATGTTGATTTTTTTTCAAACTACATTGCCTGCACACAAAACACAATGATAATTTGGTATTTTAAAGTGCTAAAACTTTTTTAAATTTCCCAAGAAACCATTTCAAGACACTGGGTATCTCATATGTATTACAGAAAACAAGCTTTGGTGCTGATCAGTGACTTTAGCATTGTAATGGATTGAATACACTTTTGACAGCTCTTCCCTGTATATTAGTAAAAGATAATAGAAAGAAAGTAGACATACTTACATCACTTGACAAACCTAGTCCAAAGAAGCTAGTACATAATGGCAGACAGACAAGGCTGGAAAATGTCTTTGACATTTCCACAGTTTCTTAAATATCTTTCAGAAATACTAAAGATTGCACAAACAAGAAAACATTAAAACTTATGTCCACTTTTTTAGATTTATGAGAACAAACTTTCTTCCTTATTTAAGACAAGAAGTCATAAAAATAATATGAAATTGGTAATGCAATAAATAAATATAATGTTTGAAAAAAAACAAGCAACTTGGATATCTGTCTTAGGGTTTCTATTGCTGTGAAGAGACAGCGTGACTATGCCAACTCTTATAAAGGAAAGCATTTAATTAGGGTTGGCTTACAGTTCATAGCTTTAGTTCACTGTCATCATGGCAAGAAGCATGGAGGCATGCAGGCAGATATGGTGCTAGAGAGGAGCTGAGAGTTCTATATATGGATCCTCAGGCAGCAGGAAGAGTGACTCTGGGCCTGACTTGAGTTTCTGAAACCTCAAAAGCCATCCCCAGTGACTCACTTCCTCCAACAAGGCCACACCTACTCCAACAAGGCTACACCTCCAATAATGACACTTCCTCTGAGTCTATGGTGGCCATTTTCATTCAAACCATCACTCTAAGACAGGAGAAAACCTACACATTTCCTTCAATAACTTTGTATTCTAGGCACTTGGCTAACAAAAACTTTACCAGAATATGCATGGAAGCCACAGGAACAGATACAGGAAAATCTTAGACATGGGGTCCCTTTGCAGTAGATGAGAGAAAGAAGACATACACGCGCAGGATAGTTGGAAGGCATAAGGTAAGATGGCAATTATTTAGTCTCCTGAATAGTTAAAGCATACTGAAACCCAGACTTTCAGAGTTGAAAAAAAAAAAAAAAAACAACTCTGTCACTTACAGATGAAGATATCAGGCTCAGAGTTGACATGACCAGTTCATATTCATTAAGTAATTTAATAGGAGACAAAGAAAACTGTTCCTTTCAATTACTAGTCTCATGTTATTTTATAATGGAGCTTGAATTTATCATCAACTCTTTTAATAAGAAAGTTACTAGTGCTTGCCAGAAGACCAGCTAGGCCACCCACCCAGTGACCTTTCACATTTCTCAGTTTCCTCAGGCGGACACTGCATACCCAACCACAGGCCACATGTGCCAGAAGACCAGGTAGGCCTCCTGCCCATGGACCTCCTCCACTCTCTGTTACATGCCCTCCATACACTATCCTCAATCCTCCATACCTTCTTGTCATCATATATTTCCCAACTAGAGAAGAGAATCCCTGTTGGACCTATGTCCACATCAATCACCAGAAGTCCAGGTAAGCTGCACACCCATAGACCTAGTCCACTTTCAGTGCCCCTTCCAACACTATCCCCAATCCTCCCAACTCTTCTCATCTCCATTTAACAGCTTCCAGCTCCAGAGGAGCATCTCTGTTGGATCAGAGTCTATATACAGGCTGTCAGAACTCCAGGTTTCTGGCAAGGATGTGGAGCTAGGGGAACACTCTTCCACTGCTGGCAGGAATGAAAACTTGTACAGCCATTTTGGAAACCAGTATGGCAGTTTCTCAGAAAATTGGGAATCTATCTGTCTCATGACCCAGCTATGCCACTCCTGGGCGTATATGCAAAGGATGATTCATCCCATCACAAGGACACTTGCTCAACTATGTTCACAGCAGTTTTATTCATAATATTCAGAAACTGGAAATAGCCTAGATGTCCCCTCAATTGAAAACATGGCTAAAGAAAATGTGGTACATTTACATGATGGAGTATGACTCTGCTGTTAAAAACAAAGACATCATGAAATTTGCAGGCAAATGGATGGAACTTGAAATAAATCATCCTGGGTGAGATAATGCAGAACCAGAAAGCCATGGTATGTATTCAATTATAAGTGGATATTAGTATAAAGTAAAAGATAATCGTGCTACAGTCCACAGACCCAGAGGGGCTAAGTAACAAGGAGGTGTTAAGGAGGGGCATGCAAGGATCCCCCTGGGAAGGGAAATAGAATAGAGTTCACAGATGGACAGGGGTGGGTGAGGTCATGAACAGGAAGGATGAGGTGGAGGGAGAAAATACTGAGAGAAATGACTGTAATTGGGGGTCATGTCAGTGGCAAAGTGGAAACCTAGTGCAAAGGAGACTCTGTGGATTCTATGAGAATGACCCTAGCAAAGACTCCTAGGAATGGAAACACAGAGCCTGAACTGTCCCTCTACTGTAAACAGGCAAGTGGAGGGACTGATACACTAACTCATCCTCATAAACTTCTACCTACAATTTGTTCTGCCTGCAGAGTGTGCTAGGACTGGAGCTAAGCAGAATCCTTATCAAGGAGACCAGAGAGACTACAACTGATGGGAGCAGATGCAGAATCTCACAGCCAAATATTAGCCAGAGCTCAGGAATCCTGAGGAATGGGGAGTGGAAGGATGGGAGGATCCAGAGAAGTCAGGGACACCATGAGAAGGAGAATATGGCCCACAGAATCGACTGACTAGGACTCATGGGGGCTCTCAGAAATCAGAGATCCTAGGTCATCCGCATACATGTAATAGCTGAGTAACTTGGTGTTCTTAGGGTATACCTAATAGTGGGAGGGGGCAATCACTGTCTCTTTTGCCTACATATGGGACCCTTTTCCTCCTATGAAGTTGCTTGGTCCAGCCTTGATATAACAGTATATGCCAGGTCTTATTGTAGCATATTATGCCATATTTGGTTAATTTCCCTGGGAGACCTGTTCTTTTCTGAGGAGAGAAGGAGGAGACTTGGATCTGGGGGAGAGGGGAGAAGGGAGAGACCTGGATGGGGGAAGAAAGGGTAAAGTTCGGACTTATTGTAATGTATGAGAGAAGAATAAAAAAGAAAGAAAGAAAGAAGCTGAGCAAACTAACAAACTTGTCAGCAGTATTCCTCCATAGCTTTTATTTCATGGCTTTTACTTTTTCCTGCCTCCAGGTTTCTACCCTGAGTTCCTGCCTTGGCTTTCCTCCAAGATGGACTGTAACCTGTACAGCACCAATCCTTTCCTTGGCCATGTTGCTTTTGGTCTATGTTTTATTACAGCAACAGAAAGCTATTTCTGTTAGAAGTACTGTTAGAACACGAAGATCTCATTATTCCACAGAATAATGATAGTCTGTAGAAATCTAATATGATACAGATCTTCATACTGTGATGGAGAAAAAGAAAGTGAACATAACCCTAGAGAATGACAATGAGCACATACTTTTCTGTCTCTGCCATATTCAGGTAACTGCATTTGATCTTATTGATGGGGATTGAGAATTATGCCCTTGAAAACTGAATAGCTACACTCCTAGTGTCATTAATTTATCTTCATAAAGATATCATATCCACCACAACTATGATAGGGACAACTTCCTTAAAGTTATGGTCAGCTAGGACATAAGTGCCTTAATGCATTTTTGTTTACTCCATTTAAATGAAGTGAAGAGGAGACCATTAAATATCGTTTAAGCCTTTGACAGTAGTACTAACCTCTGTGATTCTCCCTAAACTGTGTTTCTGATTGCTACCTTGGTAAGTGTAGAAAATAGGAAGTTGATCAATTTCAGAGTCTTCCACTTGACCGTTGCTAGCTTTGTGACCCTTATTTCACAGGTCAGAGAACCAAAGTGAACATTCTGTTAACTACATCTGTCTGAATTATACACCAGATTATTCCAGGGGTATCACAATATGTTAGCCACTGCACTTGGAGGCTAGGGATATAATCATAGATTGTGCCTGAAGATTCAATGGACTAACTGAAGATGGACACCAAGCCCTCAGATAAATCACACACAGAGGCTTATTCTTAATTATGAATGCCCGGCCTTGGCTTGGCTTGTTTCTTGCTAGCTTTTCTTAAAGGATTCCATCTACCTTTTGCCTCTGGGCTTTTCCCATTTTCTCACTTCTATAAACCTTATGCTTCCTCCATGGCTTGCTGTGTAGCTGGGTGGCTGGCACCTGCATATTGGTTAAAATATTAAGGCAACTCCATGTAGTTAAAAGGGAGGTTTATTTTGGTTGGATAACTTACCAGTGAAGGGATAGGTTACAGGGTCTGGGTAAGTTGAAGCACAGTCCAGCAGTGTTCTCTGGAGAACTCTGCTCAGTCTACCTCAAGCATTCAGGGTCCAGGAACCAAGAAAGCTGGCCCATCTAGATCTCAGGTCTTCAGGTCCTCTCTCAGCCCCTCCTTTTAGGCATGACAGTTACCGAAGCCTCAGTGGGGGTTGGAACTTCCAGATCAAAGCTGGAATGGCTACCCATTACATCTCCCCCTTTTGTCTAAATAAGGTTCTAACCTAATACAAAACTATATACAATAGGAATGGCTATCAAATATTGTCCAGGAGTAATGAGGGAAAATGACCTAGATAAGATGGAACTACAGCAACGCAAACAATATCAAACAAGAGACACATACTGAAATCCAGAGAAGTCTGGAGCATAGGTAAATGGCATGGTACAAAGATCATCCCCAAAGGGTCCTATCCTAAAGAACCTAAATCCAATCCTTAATAAGTTCTATCTAAGTAATATATATATATATGTGTGTGTGTGTGTGTGTGTGTGTGTGTGTGTGTGTGTGTATAATGTTGTAACTATAACTGCTAGTCTTCAGTCCCATCAAAGACCTGAGAAGGAATGTAATGATATCTGAGAAATGGAAAATGGATGCAAGCAACTTTTGGGAGAATTGCAAGAGTAGACAGAGACAGCTGGCAGCGCAGGACAGTCACCTAATGTTTCCCAGCATTGTTGGTGCATTCAAATTGGCTACAGGCCTAGAGTATCTGACAGATTATTTTTAGAAGCAGGAATTCTGAAAGACCATCTTACTCCATCTTGGCAGTTTAGAAGTCATTTTTCCTTGTGTCTAGAAGGATAGCATTCATACTGTCAGCAGTTGAGGCAAGGACGGTTCTTTGCCCAGTAGGCCATTTTGTGCCAAGAAAACAAACTTCCAAATGGAAATGTCTTAGAAGCCCAACATTCTCTTGGGATCAAATTGGTGCTTCCAGGAGCAATTGTCTCTCACGTCAACAGAATTCTAAATTATTTAAATGCCATATTTCTAGGTCCATGAAGTGTTTGAAGATTACCTGTCCATCCGACCTATGTATCTGTAAATCTAGATAACCTAACTAACATGACTATAGAGATGACAAGCATAGGTGACTATAAACCTATAAGTCCTATCTACCTAAATAACCTAAGGAGTAAGGCTTCATGTAAACAAAATAAACAGTCTGTAAGCAAATGTATGGTAAAAGGATGATGACTTCAAAATTGTGACAATACACAAAATATCTTTAACAGAGGTAAGAATGTTTAGTGAAATATGCAATATGACAATAATCCTAAATATATATCAATATACAAAATATCCTAAACAGAGGTAGAACATACATACACTATGACAGATATAAATTTACATTTGTATCAATATACAAATATTTCAAATAACAGTAGAAATATATGTACATTATAGTTATGTATTTGTATCAATATACAAGTTATATTAAACAGGAATATAAAAATGGTTTACTTTTGTATCAACGTATAAGAATCTATAACAGTGAAAATTATCTAAGGCTGCCTGCTATTTTACTAAATTCATTTGCTAGTATATACAATAATCTACCATAATATCTTATACCTATCAATTCCACTTCTTCTTTTCCTTTATTTTGGATTTTTGTGTATGTGTGTTTTGTTTTGTTTTTTGAGACACTTTTGCTTTCTTAGGGAGAATACTGAATATAATATTTTCTTCCACTGTCACTCTTGTAACCATCATCCATGGCCCTGAGAAATACAAAAACTTAGGGAGAAAGGGTGTCATTTTCGTAGAATTGCTTCCTGATGTTTAGGGGCTGATGGTTTCTCTGTTGGGTACTGTAGAAAAGCTCAGATAGTTAAATCTCAGTTAGACTAACTGTAGATTCTGCAGCAAGTCTCAAAGTAATGCGTAAGATTGTCTGAAATTCTGGCAAGAAGTGTATGTAGTATGATGATGATTACCATGGCATCATTCTTGATTGGGTAGAGTTGTTGTTGTTGGGGCCCCATCTTCCTTTTGGAGACTTCAGCGATTGTTATTGGAAAAACTTATTTTTTATCAAAATGGAAAGTTTGGATTTAAAGATGACATGACATGTAAGAAAGGATTCCAAGAAATCAAGAGTAAGCATGGAGAGAATTAGAATCTTGAAGACAATGGTCCATTTTATTGGTTTCCTTCTGTCACACAACAAAGGGCTCTTTTGATGTGGGACTGAAGAATCTCTCAACTTTTTCTTTTAGCAATATGCTTGGGTTTAGAGAAGGAGTGAGCCAATTCCATCTCCACAGCCAGCTTGGTTTATAATTGAATTGGAACCACAGCTATTCTCGATTGAAAGAGATATAGATGTTAGGCATTGAGATTTTTACCCTGTGTAGATTGGTACCAATAGATTGTTTTATTTCTGCTGTAGACATCTGGATATCCAAGGCCTTATGATTTCTGGAAGATGGGTATTTCCATTGTCCTGGAAAGACAAAAAACAGAACCCTGCCCCAACCTTTGATTGTTAAGTTTTTCTTACGACTTGTAGAGATGTCCCATTGGTGGATGAGCTTTTACTTCTCCTCATCTAAGGGTTTCTCCTATTCGAATTGAATTTTTATTAATTTTGTTGGTATCCATAGCTTTTCTTCTCCTGCACAAACAAAAGCAAAACTTCTTCCACAACGTAGGATATATCAAGGTTTCCATTCTGAGGTCAACACATCTTTGAAAGAAACTAGTTGGTTTAGCTCAGGAGTTTTGTCTGTTGTTTAATGTCTCACCACAGCTGTTGTTCCTTTCTCATCAGCACTGAGAAAATTCAAGGTTAATAAAGCACTATGCAATCTATTTCTAGGAGTCATTGTTACCTGTTGCTGTATAAAGGATATGTTTAGCATATCCTTTAAAGTTCGATTGGATCTTTTTATGACAGCTTGACCTGTAGTATGGTGTGGTATACCTGTAACATGTTTTATATTGTAATAAGCAAAAAACTATCTCATTTTATTGGAGACATATGCTGGGGGCATTGTCTGTCTTAATTTGTACAGGTATTCCCATGATGGCCATAACTTCTAATAGGTGTGTAATCACAGAATCATCCTTTTCAGAACTCATGGGAGTTGCCCACTGAAATCCTGAATAGGTGTCAATGGTATGGTGTACATACTTTAATCTTCCAAATTCTGCAAAATGAAACACATCCATCTACATAAAGTTCCTCAAATCTGACATACATTGGTTCTGGTAACTGTAATTCAAAGAATTACTAAGGACACAAATTGTATGACAGATACAAATTGTCTGAAGCCAACAAGATAATCCCAGAGATAGGTTTGTTTGTTTTTGTTTTTTTAACACTTCTGACTGTTTTAAAAAAGGAACATCTTGCCTTTGTTGTTTTTAAAAGGTTTTAATTACATGCATCTCTTTAGTGTGTGTGTATGTGTGTGTGCATGTGCAAATGATTGTACATGTGTGTGCCAAGGTGACTGTGTGGAGAACAGACTCAATACTGTGGGAGTTGATTTTTTTCTTCTACTGTGTGGATACCAGGGATCTAAGTCAGGTCATAGCATGTTACAACTGAGCAAAATGTGCCAGCCCCTTGTCTGTTTTCAATTCCCAGGTTACATACCTTTTAGTTAGTTGTTAAAATGAAGAGAAAAAATAAACTATAAATACAAAAGAGTTGTGTGCTACTGTGACTTACCAGGTTAATTAGAATGCTCTCTGCTGGTCTTCTGAGACATCAGATGTGACAAATGAGATGCATCCCAAATGGCAAGCACCAAGTATCAAATGTCCTCTGTAGAAGCCTTAGTTTTAAAGGAAGTCAAGTATAATTATGTGTTGGTTACAACTCATGCACCTGCAAATGTTATTAACATTGCAGCCTACTTGGCATATTAGCCACTGCATTTATGACCTTAGAAGACAAAAACATAAAGCAGGTTTGGTTTTTTTTTTTGTCAGAGTCAGAGTATGGTCATTAACTCCAGTCTTCATCCTGTGTCTTTAGGTTTGTTTGTGATTATTTTCCAGGGAAGGCTGTCAGTAGCTCTCTCTGCACTTGCTTTATTGATGTTTAGAGACAATGGCATTTCAAACTGAAGAACTATTTCAATGGCAACAAATAATTAAAAAGGCATCCTAAAGCTGGGTTGTGTTATTGGAATCTGAAAACTCAAGAGAAGTCACAAACAGAAATAGAATCCTTTGTGGCTTGAGGTTGCTAAAGAAAATTACCTGTTCTCTTGTAAAAACCTTTCTAAAACAGTATTTCTAAAGGTGAAGAAGCAGTTGATGATAAGCATTTCTAAGAGAGGGACCTGTGGAAGTAAGATCAAGTAATTGTACAATACAAAGTAAAACTACTTAAATTCTGGCATCAAGTACAATCATAAACATTTATAATATCACTTTATATATTTAATAATTTAACATATAAATGTGTGTCAAACCTCTTTTATTTCCTTTACAATAAAAAACCCCTTCCTTTATCAAGACACTCATATATGCATAATAAAGTTCTGCACTGCACAGACTTTTCATCACCTTGCTGCCAGTGGGAAGACTCAGAACAATAGTAGAAACCGAGCAGTGGGCAGCAGCATGTGGAGATAGGTTACTGGAAGTGCATGCAGTTAAGCAATGAAGAGGATGTGAGGAGCTAACACAGAGATCCAGGCAGCTGGTGGTGGAAGGTGAGGGTTGAAACAGGTAGAGCAAAGTAGGGGTTCTTACACTGGGTGGTTTACCATTCTTCTGAATTGTGTTCATACACAAACAGAACCAAAGTGATGCAACACACACACACACACACACACACACACACACACACACACACACACACAAACACACACCTTTTTGCAGTAGTGTGGGAAGTCAGTCAAAAGTCCTTGGAATCCCTGAAATCACAACTCTGCAAATGTTTATATGAACTCCTTGAAAGAGCCTAGAAAAAGTCAATCCTATGCTGCCATACCAACTTCCCAGAAGAAAAAGAATATATGGGGATGTGATACCACTCCCTTACCAAAGGCTGTCTAAGGCAAGGAGGTCTTTGCAAGAGGGCAGAGGTCTGGCTGGCATGTGAAATGGTCATCCTCAGAAATATTTGTGTTCTGTAATTAGTGTGTGGTTTCTTGTTTGGGAAGCTTTTTATGGAAACTAACTCTAAAATCGACAGTTCTCGGAGCCTTGCCTTGATTTATGCCAACCTGCTGTTAACATATGGGAGTCAGACCACCTGCTCAGTAGATCAGTGAGACCTACACAGTTTTGGGCCTTGGGGGTGGAGTTCTACCTCAGCACACTTGTATATTCTCTCATGACAGTCTTCAGCACAGATTGGTTTTCAAAGGTGGTATCTTATAGAAGAGTGTAAAGTAGTCATACAAACATTAGACCCTGTCCATATCGACCTGTATGTCTTTATATGTAGAAATACAATCATTGGGAGAATAATTCTGAGGACAGAAAAGTAGCATCCAATTGGGAAATGATAATATGTGAACATCTTTGCCCTGAGTTTTTAAAAGTGTCTACTAGCTCAATTTGTAGACACTCATGACAGAAAAAAGTTACACCACAGTCTACAACTGAAAAAAAATTCTTAATTCCAGGAACAAGATATGATGACTCTATAATATAATTAAGAAGTGTTACCAGAGATTAAGCCAGGAGAAGCACCAAGCCCCCTCCTTAGTCTGTGTTCCCTAAACTGGTTCACAATAGGTTTTCTTTAAGAACAACCACTGAGAAGTAGGATCTTACCTCTAATGTGCAGCTTATATTAGCAAGAATAAAAAAATACTGACAAGCTCAAGTCAACTATGGACAAACATTATAAAAAATTTAAGTCCCTGCCATTATCTGATTTCCTTCATATGTGAGAATAAGTGCATTATTTTATCTTCTTAATGGAGGTCACCAGGAAGTTCACATTAAAGATAATAACTTTATACCACCTATGCTTTTGTTATTAAATAAGCATTCAATACTGGGATAGAGCAACATAGGTATTTATGCTATCAGGTTTTTTTTAAAATAATAGATATTTTCATTTAAATTGTTTACCTTCCCATATATAGACACATTTGAGAAACTGGTGTAATTCCTCTTTTGTAGCACGAATTCTAATTGGTCTTAATAGTAAAAACCTGGAGTCAGATATTAGGGGGTGAAAGCTGAAAGATCTGAGAGGTAAAGCATCCAGCCACTGGTTCTTACCTCTACAAAATCCTCAGCCAAAAAGAGGATGAGCTCCTACCTTATATAACTCTCTCCTCTCCATCCCATTTCACTTCCCCTCTGTCTGTCTATGGCTAACTAATGACTAGCTCCACCCTCTGATCTTCAGGCAAACTTTATTTGTTAGAACACAAACAAAATATCACCACATTTCTCTGTTTTTGTCTAAAATAATAAAAGAAGTTTATAAGTAATATAAGAAAAATTATATACAATAAATACAATAACTATATACAATATATACAGGCAATAATTACAGCAACAATGTCTAGTCCATTAACAATTGACAAATTCAGAGAAAATACTCCATATCTATCCTATCTTGGTGAGTGCAAAAGGTTGTGCCTAATTCACTTTCTATTCTAACTTGCATTACCAAAACTATCTCAACCCTATACACTTTATACCTATTAATGAGTTTCTTTTCTGAATCTGTTAAAAAAGAAATCTATAACTATAACTACCTATCATCAACTTCCTCCAAGACCCGAGAAGTTTCAAATAATATTAACTGAGTAAGCAGGAAATGCAAGCAAGTGACTTCCAAAAAAATGTGAGAAATGACAGTCACCTAAGGTTCCTCTGTAACAGTGGGACATCCATCTTTGGCCTATAGGCCTAGCACAGCTGACAGACTTTTCTGTGAAGCAGGATATTCTAATGGGCTGTCTTACCTTGTATTGACAAAGTTTGGCCATCTTTTCTTTTGTGTCCAATTTGGACAGCATACTGTCAGTAGTCAAGGCTGCTTTCTTGCCAAAGAGTACTTTCTTGCCAAGTGGCTTGCTTTTGCCACAGAGAAAGTAAACTCCATGTGGAGTTTCTTCAGTGCTCATCATCTTCTCCAAAGTAGATTGGTGCTGCAAGGAACAGGCATGACTCATTATCATAACAAAATAACTTATATTGTTAAAACATCTTAAATGCCATATTCTGTAGATGTCTGAAGTGTTTGAAGATAACCTATCAATCTAAAATATATCTTCTATTGACCTTGAAGACATACCTAACATGGCTATACCTCTGCTATTACAGATGACTATTAATCTGTATTTCTTAACTATATATTACATTTTAAGTGAGCTGCATAAACATAATACCCTAAACAAGAGTAGAAATATACTTACAATAAAACAAAATTAACTTTAAATTTGTATCAATAAACTAAAATCCATACTGATATGAAATATTTAAGATTTTAACAGTTGTTTCTTTGGATTAAAGTAGCTTTAATAATCTACCCTTTTCCACCATCATTTCTATATCATATTCCCCTTTCTTATTTTAGAAAGAGATTCAATATAACCAATAATAATTTGCAACCAAACACCCTAAACAAAGACAAACATCTGTAATCCATCTTTTGAGAATGTAGGCATACTTTTCTAGACTACTTCCTGTTGCTTGGGGGTGCTGTTAATTTTATGGGGACCCTGAGAAAATTTAGAATTATGGTCAAATCCTGACTGGAGTAGTCTGTGAGGCTGAATCATCTCAGCTAACAGCCTTGAAGCCTTTCTGGATGCAGAACTCAGAGGATACTGCAACAAATGTGCTCTCAAATGTTAAATCATCTGAGCTATCTGTTCCCATTGTAGATTTTTCAGGGGGTCTTCCTCGATCTAATATGATTTTTCTTAACACAGACTGAATCCACAGCCTCTAATTTTCTGTGGAAATAAAAATATAACACCAAAGTAACATATCTTTTGACTTAAATTTTGAAGTCAAGGACTTTTTAAAATATATAGGTTGGATTAATCTAGCAACATTTATAATAAAATGTCTCTAAGCAGCTGTTGCTCCTTTCTTAGCTGCCAAACAATTCAATGAAAACACAATAACATACTATCCAGACTCTGTATATTTTCCATCTTTATGTGGTTTTTACTTTACTCCCTTTTTAAAGACTTTATTATTTTAAAAATACATATTTCTTTTTATGGCTGTTTATATCTTCTCTTTACTCTCCCAAGCCTACACATATTTTTTAACACACTGTAAAATTTTCTTTTGGTCTGAATCTGTCTTTCTGTATATCTCTATCTTTTTCTGACCACATGAGCATTTAATCTGCTAAGCAGGCCTGTCTAGGATTAAAGCAGCTGGCTCCACCACATTCCTTGGCTTCCTAAGAGTCCAGCTTCACAGCAGAGATACTGGTGGGAGCCACATGCATCACCCCCAACTCTGGGCAGGTTTTAGGTCCATGTTGCCACTGAGTAGCATGCTGCAAGCTGCTCATGAACACCATAAAAGTGTTTGGCAGCAGGACCTCTTAAAAGAGCCTCGAAGTTTTTGCTGCTAATGTTGAGTCAGGAACGCACCTCTTTAAGGAGCCATGCCTCTGCTTGCTGCCAGCAAACAGAGCCCACCTGAGCAAAAGCAGTTACCAAAAAGCTGAGTTTGACTCTAGTTTTGTGTGCTTAGAATGTTTTGTTAAGCTTTCTCAGGTTTTATGTGGGAATTCTTGCCAAATGTCTGGGCACCACATTAGGCACAAGTGTTGTGTTTTTTTTTTTCCTGCCTGTCTGTTCCCAAATAATAGGTATGTTTTCAAGGTCATATATCTCTCTATAGAGAGATAAAATAGATCTCTATAGATTTCAGATAGATAGGCAATTTTCAAACACTTCAAAGACCTTCCAAATATGGCATTTAAAATGTTTTAAGAACTTAGACTTTTCTCCGTAATGGGATAAGTCTGCTCCTGGTAGCACCAATTACTTCAAAGAGGATAAACAGCATCAGAGAAACTCCATGTGGAGTTTGTTTTCTTTGTGACAAAAGTTAGCCATGTGGGCAAAGAAAGTGCCCTTGCCTCAACTGCTGCCAGTATGCTGTACAAATTGGATGAGCAGGGCACAAAATAAAGTGACCACAGAACTTTGTCAACAAAAGATGGGACAGTGCTTCAAAATTCCTGCTTCACACAAAAGTCTATCAGATATGTTAGACTTGTAGGCTGAAGATGGATACCCCAAATTGCAGAAAAACGTTGGGTGACTGTCCAGACAGCCTGATGTCCCTGTCATTAGGTAACATTACATCCTTCTGGGGTCTTTGATGGAGTTATAAATAGTTATAGTTTTCCTTAGTTATAATAGAAAATAAATTAGATACAAAACTTTAGACTCACCCAGATAAGATCAGATAATAGTATTTTCTCTAATTTCATTAAATGCAAATGAATTGGATATTGCTACTGTAATTCTTACTCAATAACTGTTTTTGTTTTACTATATTAAGATTAAAACTTTCCTTTGTTAGGCAAAAGGGGGGAAATGCAGTAAGATAATTCTCTTGTACACTGTAAAGATTTGTCACTAAAATTGATGTAATGAAATGCTGGTTTACCAATACTCAGGCAGGAAATATAGGTGGGGTGACCAGACTAGGAAAATATGGGGAAGGAGAAGGGTAGAGGCAGGAGTCACCAGTAAGATACAGAGAAAGCAAGATCCAAATGTCATATTAAGAAAAGGTACCAAGCCATGTAACTAAACATAGTGTAAGAGCTAGTTAGTAATAAGCCTGAACTACTGGCTGAACATTTATAAGTAATATTAAGCCTCTATTATTTGGGAAGCAGCTGCTGGGTATTTGGGAGTTGCTGGTCAGACCCAGAAACTTCTGCCTATACTCTTTCAATAAACCAATATCCTAAAGTGGTTGTGTATTCTGTTTGTGCCTTAACTACATACATATATCTCATTGCACAAGTCAGTTTTATAAAATTGTACTTCCAATCTTAACCATATTAATGCATGTAGAATTAGTTCTTAGTTTTGTCTATTTAGTTAATAGTCTATAGCATTACTGTACAAACATTTCTCATTCTATTACTAGTAATATACATATTTGTTTACAGTTTCTTGTATAAATAATTACATAAAGGATATAATTTTCTATGCTTTTATATGTATACTAGTAAGATTTTGTCATGTTTTACAAGCATATATTGTACATTATTATATATAAAAATTTAAGTATTGGATTAAAAATACTTGAAAAGTTTAAATATGGCATGTTTAGACATGATATGTCATATTATATTATGTGATTTAAAAAAGAGTACAAATAAAGAATATTGTGTTAAAGTATAAGAATAGTTTATACTTTATATAAGTGTATATATAGTATACATAAAGTGAGCAAGTGTTCTTGTGGTAGGATAAAGGGTCCTTTAGGTATATGCACAGGAGTAGTATAGCTGGGTCTTAAGGTAAATCAATTTCAAATTTTCTGGGAACCGCCATATTAATTTCCAAAGTGGCTGAATCAGTTTCCATTCCCATCACTAGTAGAAGAGTGTTCCCCTTGCTTCACATCCTAAAGTGTATGAGCTGTCACTTGTATTATTTATCTTAGCTGTTCTGACAGGTGTAAGATGGAATCTCAAAGTTGTTTTGATTTCCATTTCCTTAATGGCTAAGGATGTCAAGAATTTCTTTAAGTGTTTCACAGCCATTTGAGATCTCTCTGTTTAGATCTATACCCCATTTTTAATTGGATTGTTTCATTTGTTGATGTCTAGTTTCTTGAATTGCTTATATATTTTAGAGATCAATCCTCTGTTAGATTTGAAGTTGGTGAAGATCTTTTTCCATTCTGTAGGCTGCTGCCTTGTCCTGTTGACTGTGTCCTTTGTCTTACAGAAGCTTTTTAGTTTCATGAGAAACCATTTGTTAATTGTTGATCTTAGTGCCTGCACTATTGTACTGTATAAGAAGTTGAATCCTGTGTCAATGCATTCAAGGCTGTTTGCCACTTTCTCCTCTATCAAATTCAGTATATATAGTTTTGTGTTGAGGTCTTTGATACATTGGACTTGAGTTTTGTGCAGGGAGATAGATATAGATCTATTTGCATTCTTCTACATGCTGATATCTGGTTAGATCAGCACCATTTGTTTGAAGATGCTTTCTGTTTTCCACTGTACATTTCTGGCATCTTTATCAAAAATCAGGAATCCATAGGTGTTCTTATGGGATACCAAACAGTGGGAGAAGGGGCTGTTTCTGACTCTTTTCCCTACTTGTGTGACCCTTCTCTTCTTACTGGGCTACCTTGTCCAACCTTGATGTGATGGTATGTACCTGATCTTATTTTTTCTTGTTATGCCATATTTGCCACCAAATTATTCCTGTAAGGCCTAGTCTTTTCTGAGGGGTGTTGCATCTGGAAGAGAGGGGAGGTGAGGTGGGAGAGACTGGGGGAGGGGAGAGAGGGGAAATTGGGTTATTGATGTTATATATGAGAGAGGAATAAAAAAAGAATTATTTTGGAAGAGCTGCATTATTATCCAATGCATAAAGAAGATTGCTGCCTTACTATTGCCCAGTTAATAATTTTCAACCTTATGATGGTCTAGGCATGATACATGTTTAGCAGAAATGTAGAAGCTATACTTCAGTTTTGAATTTTCACCTCCTGTGCTAGTAATTTGTAATATAAAATCATTTTTGGATGCAGTCAGTGCAAAGGTCTGGGTAGCCAGCCAGCCACGATGCCAAGATGAAACAACCCGTACTCTGCAGTGAAATGTGGAGCTAAGCAAGGAAGCTTGGTAGTTAAAGTTTTTGACATTTCTCACTTATGATGAGCTTATTGGCATATAATCCCATTTTCTAAATTATGAAAAAATGCTATTCCCCCTTTATAGTGAGAAGTGGAATTATTGTAGGTATTTGCATATTTTGTGTTATGTGTATATTAAGTGTACATCATTTCATAAGGTTTAGGTTATACATTGTTTTCCAATATATAAGCTGAAAGCAATAAACACAATAATATGTACAAGGCAAGTGATACTGAAATAATAGAATTAATGATCCTCAGTGTTCTCTCATTATGGTTAGAGAGAAAACTCACTATTGTAAAATGATAAATTAAGCCAAGTCTTTTAAAGACCTATGTCATGACCTCATCATTCTCTCATAAGATAAAAATTTGATGTGTGGTCACCTATTTTTAAACAGACATCAATAATATCGTCCTAATGTTTTAATAATGCTAAGAGAGCAAAGAAATAATCTAATGGCAATAATTTGGTTGCATATATAAAGCTAGATAATCAAAGCACATAGAGGAAAAAAATCAAGTTGCAAAAATATCTATTAGAATTCTACAGTAAAAAAAAAAATGTCTTAACAGAGGAACTCTGTGCTGGAATGCCAAATCCAAAAGGAATAAGATCTGAGGCACCCATGGAAAAGCAATCAGATCTTGGAAGTCACCAAAGAATTTACCAATGGTCTTGATATTGTCACTTGGATGTGTCTGTGTAATAGTTGCTTTTCTGTTGGTGTAATGAAATGCCCCGGCCAAAGTAAATTAAGAGGGTGTATTCTAACTTACAGTTCCAGAGGGGAGACATGGTGGCAGTCAGGAAGGGCTTGGCGGCAATTGCAGGAAGCTGGTTGGTTGGTCATAATGCACTCTGAAAGAGTGGAGTGGAAGTGGACCAAGGCTGCAAAGCCTCAAGCCTTGCTCACAGTTCCCACTTACTAGGCTCCATCTCCTAAAAGTTCCAAAATTGCCTCAAAGCCACTAGCTGGAAAGCATGTGTTCAAAGACATGAGCCTATGTTTGGCATTTCACCTTTAACCTCAACAATCAATGATAATATTAGTTTTGCTTTCCGGTATAAAAAGATTCTGGGAACTTATGAAATAAATAAAAATGTTCATTATTATTTGAAGGAAAATATACATGGATATAATCTTGATAAAATATGATTAAATTTAGGTGTAATGGGGTAAATATTACAAAATATGTTTAATGGTTTAAGGCATTCAGATGTTAAATTGTGTTTGTTTAGTCTACTGTTTAAATCATTTTAAATACTCAATGGTATCAAATATAAGTAAGTAATAATTTTCATTATTGTAGATCAATAAATTAATTAATATTTTATTTATATTTCTATAAATTAGAAATTTATAAAGAAAATTATTTTTCAAATTTTATGAACTGAAAACATATTTTATAAGCTGTAAAGTTAAACAATATACACAGAAGAAATACCGTTTATTAATTTCAAGTTCTCAGATATTGAAAAAAATAAAAATACTGCTAATTTATATTTCAACATTTAATTTGATGTTTTTCAAGTTACAAAAGGAATGCATTATTTAGCCCTTTGAAAAAACTCAAAGTGGAGAGAAATAAGAGATTCTTATTCTTTTCAAATCATCCATCAAATTACATTCACCTTGGATCATGCACATTAGCAGCCAGGCACAAACACCTTTACAACTTGTTTTTGATCTTGGCACCTCAAAATATAAACTTGCAGGTATTTGTTTGTTACCACTATTGACTCATACCATACATGTTGGTTTTTGAGATTCCTCTTTATGTCTCATTTTATACAGCTGTTTCTGTACATCTGTAGATGGATATGTCTGCACCTTACTAAAGCTAGAATTTCTAATTCTTCTTTTCCTCTTCTCTCTCCCCTTAACACTCATTCTTCTCTTACATCTTCCACTCACATCGCAGTAACACATTCTCCAACCAATGCAGTTCACAAGTGACATGGGGAATCTCACTAAGGAAGAGCTCAAATCACAGTGACATTCATGGCATGAACACAAATTGCACCAGTAACAGAGATGTTAGCTGTCCTAGTTAATAAAATATTCAAATCTTATAAATTATGGTTGTAGAATTTCTTCAAATAATCCAAGATACACTGCAAAGATCACTCTAAACTGGATAGGGGGAAGTTCACAAGGCCTCAACTCTACACAAAGAACCACAGGTCACTGAGTATAACAGGAATCAGGAGAGATTATCCTCCCCAGAGAAAAGCACACTGACTGGTTGTCCAGTGCCAAAAGGTTAACCCTGAAAACATGCGTGCAAGTAACAGTATATGAACTCAAAAGGTTATATTTAGGAATATATTCACACATATATACATACACATATAATATATATATATATATATATATATATATATATATATATATATGTATGTATTCAATAATAATCAATGAACAAAGAGACCATGAACTTGTAGAAGAGCGGGGAAAGTTATGTAGGAGGGTTTGAAGGGAGGAAAGACAAGGGAGAAATCTAATTAAATTATAAACTCAAAAATAAACAAATAACTAGAACACTGTATTAACTATAATTGCATTCTTCAAATGCTAAAAGCCAGGATGTAAAAATAAAAAGAATAAAATTTTGTTAACTTGTTTGAAATGCCCAAATTTAAACTTGTTTGAGATAAATGTCTTATCTCAATTATTTCTAGAGGAAGAAAAACATTCTACTTTCAATTCTGAGCTTAGCAGGCACCAAGAGAATACTAGGATTCATGCCTCTGGCTACCCAACAGTTTACAGATAGTGCTAGGATTCAAAGTAACTTTTTCAAACTACTTGCACACACCTCATTTAGAGTCACATGGACCTAAACTATAATCTAGTTCAGACACTGCATTAAAATGGGGAAAATGTAAGCCCAGAGAGAAAAAGCAGCTTGCCTAAGGTTTCATAGATAATTAAAGTCAAATATGGGATTCTATTGCAGCCTAGAAATGCCTTTTGATTGTTTTCTCAGTATTATTGTTTCCTCCTCAAAATGCTGAGTTAAAACTTCAGTGATGATACAGACCATTTAAGAGACTATCCAGTTTCTCACCATCTTAAGAATGAAGGCTCCCTTCAAAGCTGTGACCAGACTCCTTTGAGTGGACATGTATAGCCTGAAAGCTTCACAGTTGTGAACTACCAGCTTGTATCATAAAGAGTCTAGAATGAGGGGCTGGAGAGATTTTTTTTTTAGCAGTTAAGAGCACCCACTGCTCTTGCAGAAGACCTAAATTCCCAGAACCCACACATGTAGCTCACAACTATTACAGCTTCAGGGTTCTGAGGCCCTCTTTGGCCTGTCAAGAGCATCTGTACACACATGGTACACACAGGCAGGCACTCACACACACACACACACACACACACACCACACAAATACAAATACATATTTTTAAAATATGAAATAATGGCATATTTGACTCACATGTAAGTCAACTATAGACCTCACTATGAACCCTACTCTTTAAGAAAATCTGTAACTATCATTACAGTAAAATAATTTAGCCTTCAGTATAAATTGTTATACTCCTTGGAGTTCCTAAAGTCAATATATAGTGAGTCAGCATGTAGTCATAACAAAGAAACTCACATGTTGAAAAAACATGATATTCCAGATTGCTTTTACTGCTTTACTTTTTTATACTTCAAATCATTATAGAATTGGTTATGCCCAAAATGATACTTTATTTTTCTCCTATTTGCAAAAATTAAGGTGTAAGAATTGAGCCAATTCTATTCTTAAAAGAACCAATCCTCATTCAAGGCTCGCCACATTTCCTTCCAACAACAAGGAGGCAGGGACACAGCTGCACACACACTACCACCCTCACAAGCCTGAAAGGTTCCCCAAGAACCTCAAGACCTCAACTCAGGCCAAACCTAGATTCACAGCTTCCATGGCTGATAGAATTTTAGACATATGTGGTATAGAGGAATAGAGTTAGTAATTTCATTAAATATATTTTAGTATAGCTGAAGCATACCAAAAAGTAAAAAGAAAAAAAAAAAAGAGGCACTTAGAAGAAAAACACACCCAAGTCAGGTTAGGTCTTTCTCAAGGAGGACTCAAAGAAGTACAACTTAAGTGTGGGGACAGGTTTCTCTATACCAACAGCACTGAATGTCTTCCACCATCAGTCATATAAATACTTTTGGTGACTCTCAATTTACATTTCAAAATGTTGATAAGATCTTCCATGCTCATGGATAGACAGGATTAACATAGTAAAAATGGCAATATAACCAAAAGCAATCTACAGATTCAATGCAATCCCCATCAAATTACCAACACAATTCTTCCCAGACCTGGAAAGAATAATACTCAACTTCATATGGAAAAACAAAAAACCCAGGATAGCCAAAAGAATCCTGTACAATAAAACAACCTCTGGAGGCATCATGATCCCCAGCCTCAAGCTCTACTATAGAGCTACAGTAATAAAAACAGCTTGGTACTGGCATAAAAAAATGACATGTGGACCACTGAAATCAAATTGAAGACCCAGACATTAATCTGCACACCTATGAACATATAAATTTTGACAAAGAAGCCAAAACTGTACAATGGAAAAAAGAAAGCATCTTCAACAAATGGTCTTGGCATAACTGGATGTCAACGTGTAGAAGGCTGCAAATAGATCCATATCTGTTACCATGCACAAAACTTAAGTCCAAATGGATCAAAGACCTCAACATAAATCCAGTTACTCTGAACCTGATAGAAGAGAAAGAAGGAAGTAGTCTTGAACACTTTGGCATAGGAGATCACTTTCTAAATATAACACCAGTAGCACAGACAGTGAGAAAAACAATCAATCAATGGGACCTGTAGAAACTGAGAAGCTTTTGTAGAGCAAAGGACATGGTCAACAAGACAAAGTGACAGCCTACAGAATGGGAAAAGTTCTTCACCAACCCCACATCTGACAGAAGGCTGATATCCATAATATATAAAGAACTCAAGAAATTAGACATCAAAATGCCCAACAGTCCAATTAAGAAATGGGCTATAGAACTAAACAGAGAATTCTCCACAGAGGAAGTTCAAATGGCTGAAAGACATTTAAGGAATTGCTCAACATCCCTAATTATCCGGGAAATGCAAATCAAAATGACTCTGAGATATCACCTTACACCTGTCAGAGTGGCTAAGTTCAAAAACACAGAAGACAGCTTATGCTAGAGAGGATGTGGAGCAAGGGGAACTCTCCTCCACTGCTGGTGGGAATGCAAGCTTGTACAGCCACTTTGGAAATCAATATGGCGCTTCCTTACAAAATTGGGAATCCATCTCCCCCAATACCCAGCTGTAGCACCCTTGGGCATATACCCAAGAAATGCTCAATCATACCACAAGGGCATTTGCTCAGCTATGTTCATATCAGCCTTGTTTGTAATAGCCAGAACCTGGAAACAACCTAGATGCGCTTCAACTGAAGAATGGATAAAGAAAATATGGTACATGTACACAATGGAGTACTACCTAGAAAACAGGACCCTAAGAAAGACCCAGGGATTGCCCAATGACAGAGAAATGGATGAGATCTACAGAAGCAACCTGGACGAAAGTGGGGTGGTAATCAAGGGCAAGGGTCAAGGGAAAGAGAGCTTAGGGGAGCAGGAGATCCCAGCTGGATCAAGAACAGAAAGGGAAAACAAGGAATAAGAGACCATGATAAGTAAAGACCCCATGGGAATAGGAAGAAGCAAAGTGCTAGAGAGGTCCCCAGAAATTCACAAAGATACCTCCACAATAGACTATTGGCGATGGTCAAAAGAAAGCCTGAACTGACCAACTCTGGTGATAGGGTGGCCAAACACCCTGTCTGTCGTGCAAGAACTCTTATCAAATGAGTGAGAGAAGCGGATGCAGAGATCCATGGCCAGGCCCCAGATGGAGCTCCAGGAGTCCAATTGGTGAGAAAGTGGAGAAATTGTATGAACGAGAATTGTGAGACCAAGATTGGAAAAAGCACAGGGACAAATAGCCAAACTAATGGAAACACATGAACTATGAACCAATAGCTGAGGAGCCTCCAACTGGATCAGGCCCTCTGGATAAGTGAGACAGTTGATTAGCTTGAACTGTTTGGGAGGCACCTAGGCAGTGGGACCAGGACCTGTCCTTAGTGCATGATCTGGCTGTTTGGAACCTGGAGCTTATGCAGGGACACTTTGCTCAGCCTGGGAGTAGGGGACTGGACCTGCCTGTACTGAATCTATCAGGTTGAGCTGAATCCCCAGGGGAGTCTTTGCTCTGGAGGAGATGGGAATGGGAGGATGGGCTGGGGGGAAGAGGGGTAGGGGGAGGACAGGGGAATCCATGCTGATATGTAAAATTAAATTATAAAATAAAAAATGCAGGGAAAAAAAGAAACCTGTTAATATCCCCCCCCCTCTTTCTCTTTCTCTTTGGACAGAAGATATAATGTGAGGTGGCCCTAGAGATATCTTGATGCTTTTGTTGGGAATGATAAAATAAACCCAGAAGCCACTAGACTTGTACAAGAAGTTTACTACCTATTCACTGTAAAGGAGGTTTCTGGTGAAAGTCCTAGAAAATTGTAGGTTTACGGCTGGAAAAGAGAAAGGCCTCAGGCAGTTGTTAACTGTGCAGCAATTCTTGTGTTTCCATCAGGGCAATTGTTCCTTAGATGAAGGCAGAGAGAAAAAAAAATCCCAGAACTCAGAAGAAAGAAAGAACAAAGTGAATCAGAAGTAAAACTGAGTAAGTTTGGTCAGTGCTGGGACCTCTGTTCAGATGCCAATAGGGACCGAATTTTTACTTACTTTATTTTTAAACTTAACTTACTTTGTAAATGTGTTTGCATATTTTTAATGTGTCTTGGAAAGATCCAGAGAAAATAATATTCAATATTTTCAATTTGTTCAGTGAACTTGCTAAATGACTCAAGAAGTGGCTCAAATAGAAATAATGTAATGGAAGACAATGCTGGCTGGTCAGAGGCTAAGGTCTCTCCATGGCTTGGCAGCTTATCTCAATAGCTCAACATGGGCTCCCTGCCTCCAGGAGAACTTCCTCCCCCTACCTTCCCTTATCTGGAGAATGTTCCTGGGCCTGGAGGACTGACCTTATTTGGAAGTTGTCTCTAAACCAGATATCTATCTCTAAACCAGATGCCTGACTTATCTTTAGCTTAAACCCCAATGTAGATCCCTGCTAGCACCTTTCTCCTCTGGACATACTGGTAGCTTTATGATAAGAGTGTGCCATTTAATGCAAGTTATGGTTTGTCCCCTGGCTTCCCAATCCCATATATTCCTTATATTCTGGAACAAAGTTGAGCTGATTCAGCAAAGTCTGTCTCCTGGAAGGCTGTCTCCATTCATGCGCATGGGCCATATACAAAGTTTCTGCAGCCGCTACTGCCTCTTGTCCTCTTGACCTGGTGGCCAATAGGCCCAGAGGGAAAGAGGACCCCCACACAATGGGGAGCAGAGGTTACATAATCAGTAAGTTAACCTTTTAGCCACTTTCTTCTACCAGTGTTCAAATTTGCCTCAGACTTTAAGTGATTATACTGCTTTTTGGTTTTTTGGTTTTTTTTTGTGAATATTATTTCTGTCTCTTATCACTTATATGTTTAGAAAATTCTCCCTAACCAGTAATTTGTAGCCACAACCTGGAGTTAAAACTCTTTATTTGTCTTTGAATGTGGACTAGTGCACAATTCTTGCTTCACTATGTGGCTTTACATACTACAGTAACTCCATCCTCAACAGGAACAAAAGGAATCTGAAAGGCTAAAAACTGATGAGGAAAGGAATATAATTTTCAGAAATCTCTGAAAAGCAATAGGGAGTAAAATACCATTAAAATAAAGATGACTTCAGAACAGCAGCATTCTTTTAAAAAACCCACTTGGAGGTAACTATAGTATGATGGCTCATTTATCATCTCCCTTCTCATCAGCTTATGAAAAATTATAGTATTAAAAAGGACCACTGTGTCTGGTAGATATAAAGTCAGAAAATCAATTTGTGAATCATGGTAAGTCATGGTAGGTACTAGCAATGAGGCAGTTTTTGAGATATTTTTAAGCTTTAATCCACTCCTTATGGCATGAAGGAAATAGGAAGATTTGAATCAAAACAATAGTTTTATTTAGGTATTTTAGAATGAGTCTGCCTCTCTATACAATCCGTGAATTTCTGTACCCCTTAGATAGGACAGAATTTATTATAATGAATGAGTTTGTCTTAGGCAAAATTTGGAATCTAAAAGTTAGTCATTTTTTTAACTTCTCCAATGTACATCTTTTAATATAATTTTGTACTAATGAATAAAGCATACATTTTGCTCAAAATAAAATAGATTAACATTATACAGAAATAGAAGTCTTCTAACCAATTGGCAATTGAAAAAAACAATAATTTTGGTCCACATTTCTCAAATGTACATCTTTTAATATAATTATATAATTTTGTATTGATGAATAAAGCATAAAATTTGCTCAAAATAAAATAGATTAACATTATACAGAAATAGAAGTTTTCTAACCAATTGGGAATTGAAAAAAAATGATAATTTTGGTCCAGCATCTCACCTGTATTGTAGCTTTCACATATCCTCCTACAAATTTATATTTAAGTGGTTTTCTTGTTGAATATTTTCATCTTTGGGACACTATAAGGCATTTTACTTGTTCTATGTTACAGAATGTAGGAAAACACAAGCATGTAGGAAAATATAAAAGATTAATCCAAACTTCTGAATTAGTTATATCTTTATGTAGCTGAGACAAAACACCATGGACAAAGCAACTTAAAAAAGAAAGGGTTTTATTTGGCTTCAGGCTCCAGAGGATTAGAACCCATGATGGCAAGGAATTCCTAGTGTGGCAGTGGGAGGAGCAAATTCTAACAGAGAAAATGGGAAGTGGTATGATGATAAACCCTCAGAGCTCCCCTGCCCCCTGTGACCTTCATCCTCCAGGAATGCTGCACCTTTTAAAAGTTTCATAACCTCTCTATCTTAGTTACTTTTCTACTGTTGTGACAATGCCCATTACCAAGATATCACATAAAAGAAAGTATTTAATTTGTACTATGGTTTCAGGGTGATAGAGTTCATGATGGTGTAGCAGGTAATTGTGGCAGAAACAGGTAAGAGCTTATATCATGATCTACAACCATGAGATGGAGAGACATACTAGGAAAGCCTTCCCCCATGACACATTTTCTCTAACAAAGTTACTTCTTATCTTTCCCAAACAATTCTATCAACTGGAAACCAAGTATTCAAAATATGAGCCTATTATCAATTCACAGTACACCCCCAAATAACACGACCAACTGGGAATCAAGTGTTCATGAATCTACACAAGAAATTTCTCATTCAAACCACCACAGAATAAAATATAAATTTTGGTCAAAACCAAATGGTTTTACTTTTTACAGGAATAGAAGTGTTCTAGGTAATTTGGAAGAGAGAAACACTGAAAGTTTAGATCTAACATTTATAAACATCTTATGTACAGAAACTTTTGTATGCCTCTATGGTTTTACATATTGAATTATTTTCCCATAAATATTTTCATTTATGAATCATTATAAGGTGTGTTGGCTAAGCCTGTGCTATGAACTATAGGAAAATACAGACATGCAGAAAAAAAGATGATTTCAATACAGAACTTCCAAACAACATATGATGCAATGAAGTGTTTAAGTATAAGAAGCCAAACACAAAGCACTAAGTCAGAGAGTGAAATATTATCTTCATAAATTAATTGATTCAAAATACTTTCCACCTTTGAAGCCTTAATTTTCCCCCATATCTGGAAAGATTTTTTGGTGCATGACAGTGCATTACTCCAACAAGTTTCTAAATTATGAAACTGTATCTCAATAGCCCAGCTTCATTCTGCCAAGGCACAGACTTTATCATGAGTTGGAAGGCAGCATGTGCAATGTAGCCACAAGGTTTACTGAAGCATGGAAAAATAAAGGTTATCACAACTGAGCAATAAAAGAAAAGAAAACTTTACATGATGTTTAAGATTTGTATCAAACTGACTAGCTAAGGAGTTTCCATATAGCTGGGAAAGCATCTTCTGCATGTATCTGAGAATGTTTCCAGGAAACTTAACAGTGAGTAAAAGGATTGTATTTCCAGATAGCTGGGAAACTATTATTTCTCTGTGTATTTGAGAGTGTTTACAGAAAGGTTAACAGTGAGTTTAAATGGTCATAATCACCAAGACATTGGGCATCATATAAACCATTGCACATTGAAACAGGACATAGAGGACATCCACCTTCTGTTTCAGACAACAGTGCCTTTAGTTCTCCAACTTGCAGGTTGGGATTACACCATTGGTGTCCCTGATTCTTAGAGACTGAGTTTCAACAAAAAATATATCATTGGCTTTGCTGAGCCTTTAGCATGCTGAGGGCAGATCATGGTACTTATCTCCTCCATTACGAAGCAAGGAAATCTCTCAAAGCTTATATATGGCAATCTGCACACATTGCCATATATCTATATCTATTTATATAAAGATACACATGAAGCATGATGTGTTGTTTGTGGGATGTGTGTATTTTTCTGTGTATACTTCCACCACCCAAAGTGCCCCCAGGGAAATCATTGAAGCTGACCTTCCCAATAGAATGGGCAATAGGTCAAATCAATAAGGAATTATGATTCCAAGATTCAGTTCTAAAAAGCAAATGTCTTAATTCCATCCTTCAGCTATATCCTCAGCTATGATCAACCACATCCTTCAATTCTCTGCGGCCATAAAACTGTGCATTCTCAACTGTTCTGTATTTTGTTTAATAAAAATATTCTAAGGTGTGAATGAGAGTTGGATCGGGAAAGAATTGATCAAATTGAATTGTATGCAGTAATTGCTTGAGGGTAATAAAGTATTGTCTTAAGGGCTCTGCCTGTGTGTGTACTTTCATAAACATGACATTGAATATTATAATACAACTTGAATTTAAATTCATTGATTATTGTGAATTATGGCAAAAGCTTCAATCTGAGAATAAATTCTATCATGTGAATTTGGTATTAAAACAGAGTATTGAGACAATGCAGTAGTTGAAGCTCAAATAATAATTACATTTAGTTGCAATACATAAAATTTTTCTATTTTATTGTCCTCTTATTTTATATACTAAATGGAAATGATATAATCCTTCATTATTAAGTAAGAGAAAAAATGACCACCAATTTATTTTCAATTTTTCTTCATAAGGAAAATCAACTGATATTTTAAAAGAATCTCTATAAAGTTTGTTCTAGTGACATGAGCAAAAAATTTAAAACTTCCAAGTGCTCATGTATAATAGTGGACAGGGTAAATGCTTTGTCTTGGGGTCTCTTTCATGAGAGTCATAAACTCAGACATGAGTGTCCTGCCTCCATGACCTCCCAACACTTAATTTTCACTTTGGGGTTAAGATATCAACATATGACTCTGGAGGAAAACCATACATTTCAAACTCTGAGACCATATTAGTGTTGTGTCTATTTAAAGTTTGTACCTAGTCAGATATTACTTACATAGATTTTTCTCTCACAGATTCTAAATTTCATGCAGTATTCTGTCAGAGTTAAAGCAATAATAAAATCTAACCATTAAGTGCCTAGTCAGAAAATTCAAAGGCCTGAGGAAAAATGCTTTCCTTAGAACCATTTCATGTTAGTATTTTTACTAGATTGTATAACTCTGCAATAAACTTAATGCTCTAGACACTTCTAAAATGCTGTTTTCAATAAAACTTTTCCAGCATAAGGTTCCTTGGTTTTGCCCCCAAGGCACATCTAAAGCTTAGATAAATGTCAAATATCCTTTCAGAGGTGATAAAGCAAAAAAGAAAAGATAGTCATCTAAGGAAGGAACTACAAAGTAAATTTAATTAGGCCAACATATCCTATTAAATCCAGATGCAACCCTCCTAACCTACCTTCTTGCTTCTACATAGACACTTTCTTGCTCCTGATAAATAATTGTTTTCACAACCTAAAGGGGCAGTATGCATACATGACTTGTAATTTGATGGCATATGAATTATACCTGTGCAAATTATTTGCTACCTGTATTTCTTTACTTGTGGAAATTCCCAGTATAGTTTCCATGAAAATAGACTGCATATGGTTATACAGAATATAGATTTTGTCTGAGCCAGACAGAAATAGCCAATGAAACCAGCAAAACATCATGCTCAGACCTTGTCTACACATTTTGCTGTAAATGCAAAGCTTCTGGAAGACAAGTTTTTTTAAGAGAAAGAATCTTTGTGTGTGTGTGTGTGTGTGTGTGTGTGTGTGTGTGTGTGCGTGTGTGTGTGTGTGTATGAAATGAGCCCCTTTCTTCTTTGGTGGAATATGTGATATACCAGGAAAAAATTAAACCTTAAGGTGAAAGTAATTGGACTTAAAATATGTTTAATAGATTATGAAATTTGCCAATACTGCTTTCTTGTTCCTGATGCATGAGTTGGGTGAGAATGTTATCAGAGAGGGTCAGGTATTCATAATTTGCTTGTAAATTTTGATAAGTAAACCTTCCCCTTACAAAGGAAAACTGAAGTTCAACTATGAAAAGAGATAAATGTCAGACCAAATTCAGTAGAAACATGAATCCCCTTCCTTTTTCCACCCCTTTTTCTAAAATTACATTTGTGTTTTAATTTTACACATCAGCCATGGGTTCCCCTGTCCTCCCCCCTCCCACCCCTACCCCCACCTTCCCCTCAGCCCCTCCCCTCCATTCCCATCTCCTCCAGGGCCAAGACTCCCCTGGGGTTCATTTAAACCTGATGGATTCAGTACAGGCCGGTCCAGTCCCCTCTGAAAAAGAATCTTTTTA
Organism: Onychomys torridus; assembly: GCF_903995425.1. Taxonomy (NCBI): domain Eukaryota; kingdom Metazoa; phylum Chordata; class Mammalia; order Rodentia; family Cricetidae; genus Onychomys; species Onychomys torridus. The sequence goes on along the minus strand of NC_050446.1, from coordinate 43,721,861 downwards.
TAACATTAGCCTTCTGTGCCTTTTCCCTTGGGGAGAGATCTGTGTTGAGGCTTTAAGAAAACGGAGTGATATATAAATAATGAACCCATTTTTCTGCCCATCTCACAGGCCCTGCGTGTCTAAGATTAAGGCTATAGCAGATTTAGTGTCTGGTGAGAATTGTGTCAACATGTGATTTAAGAACTTAGGGAGATAAATTTTTATTAGTTCATTTTTTTCTTGAATAATTTTTCATTGATTTCTCTATATAATACCAATATTACTCCACTATTGGATATCTAACTAGCAAAGATTTTTTCCCTGTCCTCTTCACTGGGGCTTCTTTTTCACTTGTTTGCTTGTTTCTTTAGCCATAGAGAAGCTTTTCTGTTAAGAGGTCCCATTTGTCAATTGTTGGGAAAGAGAAAGAAGATATAATGTGACTTACCAATGACCTACCCAAAAAGATATTCCAATAGTGCAATGGTGCTACTTTCATCTTGGGGGTAACCAACACATTTACTTAGATGTAAGGCTTGCTCAGTAAGATGGCTTTTATGTCTGATAGTGTAAATATAGGCAACTAGGTGACTAGTAAGGTTATAGACCCCATCAGACAACCTACTTCTGCCATTTTGCTAAACCCACATAATTGTTTGCTGCATTCTAAATACTTACTCTTTTGATCACAGATTGCAGCAAATGAAAACTATTATAGAGATCCAAAACTGGTGAAAATGCAGAGAAAACTGACAATAGGATGTTGAGCTCCAATTGCTACATCTGTAATTCTACCCCTGTACCTAAGGCTCAATGACGACTAAGGAAGAGGGAGGGGAAAAACTGGAAAGGAAGGGGGTCCAGGATATCTGCTGCAAGACTGTGTCTTTTAGACATGATTGGGCTGCCACACCAGCGAAACCCCAACAGTAATGTTGCCTAAACAAGGCTTGCATAATAACACTGCCAGCTGACATGCCATTGTGGATGGGTGAAATTTCATAAGGCCGTACTCTTAGATGAAGAGCTACAAGCAATTAGCAGTTGCTGAGGGAGGGAGAATCAGCTCAAGGATAAGATTCCTGATAGGTTATCTAATATGAAGTGTCAGCCCTAAACACATGCACAAATGAACTCTACTAACTAGACTAAAGTGTTATGTGTGTGGACGTGGGATGGAGGGATAACAATTAATGAAGATGTTATGAATGTGAGAGGGAGGAGGCATGGGAGGAGTTGGAGAGGGAGGAGCAAAAAGGAGTTTTCTTGACTAGTGGCTCTTCTCTTGTCTGATCCAGACTTCCAACTTCCCTTGAAAATATTCTCCTAAGCACCAAAGACTTTTTTCTGATGCTTAAGTCGGGGAATAGTCCTAAATATGTAGATTAGGGCTAGTTTGCCACTGTGCATCATTAAACACTGGGGAAGCTACTGAGTAGGAACAACAATCAAGCAGAAAAATAGAGTGCTAAAGAGGGCCATCACAAGAAGGCTGCCTATGATTTCATATAAAGCACCTGCTTACCTGACAGGAAACCCTTGGTATAATAACAAATTTACAAGTCATCCTTACCTGCTCACCCTCAAGAGCCCTTAAGAAGGTCTAAGGGGTCTTAACTGCAGACCTTCTGAAAGAGGGTCCTTGAGGAAACAGTGTGTCTCCTGCAGTGTCCTGTAGCAGTGACCTCTAGAGAAGCTTCCTGTTGGGTGTTCAGTTTTGCAAATAAACCATGGATTAACAGACTCATCAGAACTAACTATACACAGCCAGTAAAACTCCCATATTTCTTATATTTTCCTGTGTCTATTGTTAACAGTTTCTTCCCATTAAGGTACAAATTGTAAAACTGACATTTTGGAACTTTTTGATGGTGAAAATAATCAAAGATTTAAAAAATGCATATGGGAATTCACTGAGACAAGTAAAGTTTAACCTTTAGTTATTTTGATTAATTTAAACAAAAGAACTAAATTTTGGCTTGGTACTGACAGGAAAATGATTCAGGCAAAGGGAGATGCCTGGACCAGCTAGTGTCAGCATAGTCACTGTACTATGCCAGTGATCTCTACTATTCAGAAATCATTCAGAAACCATAGCAAGTTACCATCCTCTTCTTACCTTCCAAATGTGTTCCAAATGCCCCATGGCTTACCAATCCCAATGAGCTACCTCTTCTCAGTGCACCCCACTCATCATGTTTCAGCAGTCTTACTGGTGTTCAGAAATGCTAATGAACTAAGCCTGCTAATATCTCAGAACTTCAGCACTTCTTACTCCTTCCATATTGACACTCTCCTTTTTTGCATTTTATTATTTATATGCAATTTTTGTAACAACATATTTTTGTAATAACTAAGGAAAATTGTTCTTCCATATTATAGATATATGTATTTATGTTTTCACTTTTGATGTTTTTAATGCACAACATGGGGAATATAATCATATACAATAAACTTTAAAATTTGTAATTATGACTATCATTCATAAAATAAACAATGCAATGAAAAATGGGACTAGATCACATTGTCCTAGAGAAACCAGACTATGTATCATTGCTATTAAATTACCCAGCACATAGATTTGTCTTTATTATCAATTTAAAAGGCATGACAAAAATAAATGATCTCTTCCTTCTGTTGCCTCATCCATTTGTCTTTCCTCCATGACTACTTTATAAAATAATTAATTTATTAGTCTTCTCATATATTTTAAAGCATAGAAATATTTTATGTTCATCTGAGTGTGTTTACTTTTGCTCAGTCATTTAGTTCTAGTGTGAATCTCTGCATGGCTTAGATCTGATGAACCTATCTCACTTCAAAAACCTATTTCATTGTTGAATCCCTTTATAACCACGCCATCTAATGTCCCAACTAGTCCAGGTCATTCTATATCAGCTCATTCTGTCTTATTTTCCTCAAACACTATACCATGCTCCCGAAACCTAGGTATTCTTATTTGTTTATTGTTTCCCTTAATATAATGTAAATTCATGAGACAGAAGCAATCTCTCTTTTTTCACTGTTCTTAGCAACTAAAGCAGGTGCTAGAAAATAACATATGCTTAATAAATATTTATGGAATGAATTATTGAATGCTAGTCATCACTTTTATCAAAACACCATTTTTCTTGTTGCTCATAACAAAGGCAAACTTGATATAGTTCTGCTTTAGCAATCTGATCTGAAACCTTCCATGGAAATAAGACAAATGACCCACAGGAGTCTGGGCAGCAGAAATCACACAGCAAAAACAGTCATATGCTTGAAAGGACGAGTAATCTACTTTTATATTTTGGCCATAATGTAGGCTTATTTCAGCTTAAGGTCAATAAGTATAATATATTGACTACATTAATGACACTAATTAATTTACCTTAGCTTGTTTCTAAATTCCCTTACTTGCTAATTTTAATCCTTTTCCAGTACCACTAAGACCAATCCTGTACATTGTCATACCTAAAAAGATGTTTATATTTATTGTGCAAGCAGAGTCTTCATAAATATGTATATTTAGTCAATGTAGAACTGTGCATTTCTGTTTCTCTAAGAGCACATGTGGAAACCATTCAAGGAATCTGAGTGCCAGAGAAATACAACCGAGGTGTTTCTAAAGCATCCAACAGAGTTAATCCTCTAATACATTAGACAAACAACCCCAAATTAAAAACAAAAATAAAAACAAAACAAAAACAAAACAGCTCCTTATAGACACAAAAACACATACAACAAAAAGCAGAAGATAGGCTCAGTTGATTTGAAACTCAAAAAATTAAAAAAAAAAAAAAAAAAGCAGCCATCCCACAAGCAGCACATTTTTTCATGCTTTCTGCTTCAAGTTTCTGCTTGAGTTCCTGCCCTCATGTTCCCCAAGATTGGGCTGTATGTATTCTTTAAGTTAAAACAAACCCTTTCTTCCCTAAGTTGTTTTATTGTCTCAGCATAGACAGGACACTAAAACAACTATGTGTTTTCATGGCTTCATTTCTTTAAAATTTTAGATGCATCTATTCGAACCATCTTTTCTCTAGCATGTCCTCATCCTTCAATTCTGCATGATTTACCTTCTGTAAGAAGCCTTCCATGAATTACCTTTGCCACCACTTCGGTTTTTCCGTCTTGCCACATCATATCATTGGTAATGCTAAGGCTCTGAGCTCTCTCTTGCTTTTCTTCTTTACTGTGTCATCTTGTGTTTTCACGCCTGTTTTTCAGCACAAGATTGAGGGCTCCTGAGTGCAAGCACACGTCTTTTTAATCATGGTGTGCTTAGCATCTGTCATGTTGCAGATATTCAGTGACTACAATCTGGGTGAAAATAAATAAACGAATGGAGCATTTTCTTTCTTTTTTCTACTCAGCCTAGAAACAAAACTCATTTGGTTGATGAGCTTTTGGGAAGGACTTCTCAAAAGGAACAAGAAAGCATTTAAATAAAAATGGTTTCTAGGTGCAAAGAAAGGGTGAAAGAACTGAATGTGTCAGAAAAGATTCTAGTAAACTGTTACCTTACCCATCTTGGGGTAATTTTTTCCTTTAAACACTGGATCAAGGATTTAGGATGACAGTATACTCTATTCTTTGTAATCCAAACTGAAGTGCAAATCAAGTGAAGTTTTTTTCTGATCTATAGTGTGCAATTACTTAATTTTCCTTTTCTTTGTTTTATAATCCATTAAAGATTCCTGGCAACATTATAAGTTTCCTATTCATACAGTACCACTCACAAACTTTGATCATGTTTTGTATATTGTAAGGTCAGTTTTATTCAAAACATGAACGAGGAATTCATTTATTGACAGAAACACATTTCACAAGGAAACAGAAGCAGTTAAAATTCATTCTGAAAGTCAATGAATATAAGATGACTAGTCAATTCTTTCTTTAATCTGACATAACAATCTGTTATATCATAAAATTAAAACACTTACAGTAATTGTTCATTGAGCCTTTTCCAGTTCTGAGTTCTGCAGAAGTCTTGCTCACCATGGAAAATGGTGTGTGTGTGTGTGTGTGTGTGTGTGTGTGTGTGTGTGTGTGTGTGTAGATGTGTAAAAGCAGACCAAGGACAGGTGTCTTAATTTATAGGTTTCTACCTTATCTTTTGAGGTACACTTTCTCACTGAACCTAGTACTTATAGGTTGACTCCACTGACTGGCCAATGAGCTCCAAGAAACTGCTATGATCACACCAAGCTTTTAATGCTGGCTTTAGAGATCTGAACCTGGGTACTCATAGCTGTACTTTACATACTTTACTGACATCCATGTCCCATCCCTAATCATTTCTTTATAAGAAAAATTAAGAATCATTTAGATATCCTTAGTCTAAGTTTTTAGTATTCTGTAAAACAGTTTCTGAGACATAGAATTGACCACCTCTCCTGAAACAAAGAATATATCAGCTCTGACAGGACTAAGAGCCCTGAAAAGACCAAGAGTGGCTTGTGAGTCACAGAATCAACTTGATGGGGTTGACCCAAGAAGAGCTCCCTAAGACACAGAATCTGCCTGCTCCAACTAGACCAAGAGCTAAACTTGGACCCAGAGGGGGCCCCTGAGACACAGACACAACAAGCACAGAGTGGACCAGTAGCAACTTGCTCAGACACAGGTACCTCTTATTCCTATTAGAGAAGGAGATGGGCAGACATAAAGGCAAAAATACATACAACAACATAAGGAACAATACAGCATCCCTAGCCCTCCTCCAACAGTAAGACCTGAACATCACAATGCAGAAGTAGAAGAAAGCGACCTTAAGAATAGCATCATGAAGATGCTAGAGGCCTTTCAAAAAAATGAAAAATGAAATTAAGGAAAAGACACAAAAAATTGAAAGACATCAATAAAGAAATGGAGGAAAAGACAAATAAAAATGGGAAGAAATTAATAAATCTCTTAAAGAAAGCCAAGAAAACTATGAAAAAGCAATTAAACATGTGAGGGAAATAGTTCAAGAACTGAAAAAAGAAATAGAAACAGTGAAGAAGACACAAACAAAGGGAATGCTGGAAATAGAAAATCTGACTAGATGAACAGGAAACACAGATGCAAGCATAACTAACAGAATACAGGAGATGGAAGAGAGGATCTCTGGTGGAGAGGATATAATAGAGGAAATAGATTCATCAAGTCAAAGAAAATACAAAAGCCAAAAAAGTCATAACACAAAACAACCAGGAAATCTGGGACACCACAAAAAGGCCAAACCTAAGAATATTAGGTATAGAAGAAGGAGAAGAATACCAACTCAAAAGCACAGAAAATATACTCAACAAGATCATAGAAGAAAGCTGTCCTAACTTAAAGAAGGAAATACCTATGAAGATACAAGAAGCCTATAGAACACCAAACAGATTAGGTCTCCCAAAAAAGTCTCCTTGCCACATAATAATTAAAAACTAAACCTACAATTTGATAATTTCCTAGCGTCTGTTCCTCCTGGGAGACTTTGCTTCTTCCTGTTCGAGGGCTTTCAGGTCTGCTGTCAAGTCACTAGCATGAGATTTCTCCAGCTTCTTTATGTGGGCATTTAGTGCTATGAATTTCCCTCTTAGCACTGCTTTCATAGTGTTCCATAATTTGGATATGTGGTGTTTTTATTTTCATTGATCTCTAGGAAGTCTTTAATTTCTTTCATTGTTTCTTCCTTAACCCATTGGTGATTCAGTTGAGCATTATTCAGTTTCCATGAGATTGTAGGATTTCTGTAGTTTTTTTGTTGTTGAAATCTAATTTTAAACCATGGTGGTCTGATAGAACACAGCTTATTCCAATTGTTTTGTATCTGTTGAGATTTGCTTTGTGGCCAGTATGTGGTTGATTTTAGAGAAGGTTCCTTGGGGTGCTGAGAAGAAGGTATATACTTTTTTGTTTGGGTAGAATGTTCTGTAGATATCGATTACGTCCATTTGAGCCATAACATCAGTAAAGACCATTATGTCTCTGTTAAGTTTCAATTTGGCCTATCTATCCAGAGGTGAAAGTGGGGTGTTGAAGTCTCCCACTATTAATGTGTGGGGTTTTATATGTGATTTAAGCTTTAGTAATGTTTCTTTTACATATGTGGGTGCCCTTGTGTTTAGGGCATAAATGTTCAGAATTAAAACTTCATCTTGGTGGATCTTTCCTGTGATGAGTATGTAATGTCCTTCATCATCTCTTTTGATTGATTTTAGTTTGAAGTCTATTTTTCTGGATATTAGGATGGCTATACCAACTTGCTTCTTAAGACCATTTGATTGGAAAGTCTTTTCCCAGCCTTTTATTCTTAGGAGGTGTCAGTCTTTGAATTTGAGGTATGTTTCTTATATGCAGCAGAAAGATGGGTCCTGTTTTCATATCCATTCTGTTAGTCTGTCAAATTGAGAGCTGAAATCAATAAAATAGAAATAAAGAAAACAATACAAAGAAAGGATTAGTGAAACAAAGAGTTGGTTCTTTCAGAAGATCAACAAGATAGACAAGCCCTTATCCATACTAACAAAAAGACAGAGAGCATCCAAATTAACAAAATCAGAAATGAAAAGGGTACATAACAACTGACTATGAGGAGATCCAGAGAATCATTAGGTCATACTTCAAAAACTTATACTCCAAAAAACTGGAAAATCTAAAAGAAATTGATAATTTTCTGGATAGGTACCACATACCTAAGTTAAATCAAGACTAGATAAACCATTTAAATAGTCCAATAACACCTAGGGAAATAGAATCAGTCATTAAAAGCCTCCTAACCAAAAAAAAGCCCATGACCAGATGGTTTCACTGCAGAATTCTACTAGATCTTCAAAGAAGACTTAATACCAATACTCTTTAAATTGTTCCACACAATAGAAGAAGAAGGAACATTACCAAACTCCTTCTATGAGGCTACAATTATCCTGATTCCTAAACCAAAGATGCAACACAGAAAGAGAACTACAGACCAATCTCCCTCATGAACATTGATGCAAAAATACTCCATAAAATTCTGGCAAACAGACTCCAAGAACACATCAAAACAATTATCCACCATGATCAAGTAGGCTTCATCCCAGGGATGCAAGGGTGGTTCAAAGTACGAAAATCCGTCAATGTAATACACCATATAAACATACTCAAAAAACAAAACAAACCAAAAAAAACCACACATGATCATCTCACTAGATACAGAAAAGGCATTTGACAAAATCCAACACTCCTTCATGATAAAGGTCTTGGAGCCATCAGGAATACAGGGAACATACCTAAACATAATAAAGGCAATCTACAGCAAGCCAACAGCCAACATCAAATTAAATGGAGAGAAACTCAAGCAATACCACTAAAATCAGGAACAAGGCAAGGCTGTCCCCTCTCCCCAGACTTATTCAATATAGTACTTGAAGTTCTAGCCAGAGCAATAAGACAACATAAGGAGATTAAGGGGATACAAATTGGAAAGGAAGAAGTCAAGCTTTACTATCTTGTTCCCATGTAAATACAGGGACAGATGTTTCAAGAATGTCTCATAGCCTCATAAGGAGAACACTGTCTTCTTTATGTGTCACAACCTCCAAGGTATAAAGAGGACCTTCAAGTAGATAAGGATATCTCCCTAAAAGCTGAAAGAGTAGTATGTTCGAAACTTTCCTGGGGAAGCTAGAAAGCAGTACCCCTGGGAGAAGGCATAAATAATTCATAATAAATTTCCCATCAATCCAATATCTCCAAATTGTGCAAATATTAAAATTCTTTCAAGTAGGCAACAGGTGGAAATGAAAACCAAAGGTGGCATGGCAGTCATGTGGCTCAGCTTGCTGGATCCTTATCAAACAGTTCTTTTTCTTGCTCCTCCTCCTCCTCCTCCTCCTCCTCCTCCTCCTCCTCCTCCTCTTCTTCTTCTTCTTCTTCTTCTTCTTCTTCTTCTTCTTCTTCTTCTTCTTCTTTTCTTCCTCCTCCCCCTCCTCCTTCTTTTCTTCTTTTGGTGTAAAATAACAAAAAGGAGTTTCCTCATAGTTTTCAGTGAAGTTTACAAGTTGTGGATCTTTTTGTTTACTTCTCTTTAATATTGTACAGTGAAACTTCAAGTTGTTTAGGATTTCTATCTTAAAAGTATCATTTCTTAGGCTTCATCATATAAGATTTCAATTTATGTTGATATTGCTAGGAGCTATGTGTCAGTGAGCCTAGAAAAGCCTATAGTCTACACTGCTAAAACTTGGTGTATGGATTAAAAAGAACATCATATATGAAGAACCCTGAGATTTCTGTTAGGTAAATTACTACTCTTCCATTACCTTCTCCATCCTGTTCTTGTAAAGGTATGGTTAATAAAGCAGTCTTTTAAATGCATCACTATATATGTATATATGTATAGGGAAGGCAAAGGAATTCCAGGCTGTAAAGAACACATTGACTGAGTCACCTTATTTGCAGTTCTCAGGTCTATCACCATTTTCTATTTTTCAGATTTCTTTTTAATGACAAATGAAGAATTCCAAGGAGTGGCTAATTCTTCAATATATTGAGCATTTAGCTGCTCCTGTACTAGCTCTTCTAGTGCTTATAATTTTTCTGATGTCAAAAGTCATGTTCCACCACACAGGCTTATCAAGTAACCATTTAAAGGTAGGACTGTTGGTACCATTGGAAGACTAACAAATGTTGGGCCCCACTTATGAACAACCAGAATAGTCAATGTCTGTTCTTGACTATCCCTTTTTTTATGACTCTCAGAAGTCAAATATCTGCCTTCTAAAGTAGTCAGCCTGAATGCCAAAGTTTTGTTGGAATTATTATTACATCTTCACCTGTGTCAACCAAACTTTCAATTGCAATGCCATTTATTTGTATTTTTAACTTTGGTCTTTGATCATATATAGGAGTTTGCAAAATATTTGTTTTATTGTCTCTCCTGAAAATTTGATTTTATCTACTGAAGCTGTATCGTCATTCAGAGCAGTATGTTTTTTAACAACAGTCATTAATTCTTTTTGTTGATCTATGGATGAATTTCTCCAATGCTGACAGGGAATGATTGAACCAAAATTAATAGTGGAGCCTGCAAGAGGCACCCTAAGATGTTTCAAGATGGAAAATGGTTACCCCGACTGTCCCTTATTAATTTGTATTTATTAGTCCAATGCCAGCCTTTGCCACACCTTCTGCATACTCTAGAAGGCTGGGGCCTTCTGTTTCGATTATCTCTAAAAAACAAAAATCATTGTTTCCATACAATCCCTCTTCAGATGACCCCATTTACTACAATTTAAACATCCTACATTTTCTCTTTTCTTAAAATTTTTAGAAATCACTCATCTTATCAAAGTAGCATTGTAAGTATGAGATTCAATATCAGCTGTATTTCTGATCCATTCATCTATGGGTTTTGATCTTGACTTTAAAGGCATAATCACCATTTTGCATTATGTATTAGCATTTTCAAAAGCCAAAGATTCAATTAATATTTATCTAACTTCCTAATCTGATACTATTCTGTTTACTGCTGAAGTCAATCTTTGCAAAAAATCAGTGAAGGCTTTTTGGGGCCTTATATAATTTTAAAATGACTCAGCAGCTCTCTTTCCTGATTCTTCAACCTTTTTCCAAGCATTTAAATATGCTAACTGACATATAGCCAAGATGTGGTCATCAAATTCACACTGTCATCATAATTCATCATATGATCTTTCATCAAGAAACTGGTCTAGAGAAATATCAAAAACTCTAGTCCTATTTCATTGTTTTATGGCCCTAGTTCTCTCTTTCTACCATGTTCTTCAATGTAACTGAGGACCAACTTCCAATATTGCTGTAGCTAAATCTCTCCAATCTTTGCAGATAATTCTGTTTTGAGTTTCCTGGGAATTTAACATCTGTTTCCCATAGGATGAATGCATAGCATATGAAATGACCACTTCCTTAAATCTCCCCAAATCTAATAATTACACAAGATTCCTTTTAACTTCTGCACAACCTCAGGGGTGTCTATTGTCTGCTGGCCATTCTTGTCTAGTAACTGGATAAACTAATGTTGGTTTTCTCATATCCTTGGGCCATTCCTCTTCAATTTTACCATGTAATGATGTGGTAGGTTTTGTTATAAGTTCCTCTGTGTGTGCAAGTATTTTTCTTAGTTTCATTAGGAAGGTCTTTCTAAGGCTTGTGTCTTATCAATAGTAAGTCTTTCTAAGACTTGTATCTTATCAGTTAATTTTCCTTAATTGGCACAGTTATTAAAAGACTTTTTAAAGGATAAATATGAATTACCAAACTGATAGTAATTATAATTGACACTATGTCAACCCCAGCTATGTCTGTTATTCTTTCATTTATTGTTTTCCAATTTCAAGCCATCAATTGTGGAACTATACAGAGTCCTAACTCCCTGAATTGCAATAATATTCCCTATTCTTAAATGAGCTGCCTGTGTAGCTGACCCAATGGGACCAGTGTATCAAGCACATATAGCTGTAGGCAAGGGCACAGGGGACATTTGAATGACAGAATAGTGGGCTGGGTCAGCTATTGACTCACTGGCTGCAACTCCAGTGGCTGCAGATCTCATGTCCCACATTTGCCAAATGATCTGTTTATCTCAGTTGTCATATTACCAGTAAAACCTCAGGAGTCAGATACTGAGATTAAAAACCTTCTACATCAAGAAAGTGGCAGAGGAACGACCAGCTGACCCTCTCTCCACATTTTCCTGACATGAAAAAAATGCTAAAAATCCCAGTCCTTCCCTTCTTTTTCCTGTACATGTCTCTATCTGTATTCCTGGTTTCTTTATATTGATAATTCCAGTCAGCTAGTTACTGACTCCACCCCTGATTTAAGGTTAACTTTATTAATAGTCTCAGAGGGTCAGTGTGGTCAAATATCCTGAAAAAAAAAAAAGAAACACTGTTACTAACACACAGTTAATTGCTCACATTGTTCTTATAATGTGAGCTTCCTTATCCTTCCCCAGGATTGGTATGTTACCATTACCACTCCACTGTCTGTACTAGTTAAAATTTTTGGCAAATTGATACAAATTAAAGACATCTTGAAAGAAGAAACCTCAACTAAGAAAATCCTTCCATCAGACAGGCCCATAGGCAAGTCTCTGGGGAATTTTATTGTTAGTGATTGATAATAGTGGGTTCATCCCATTATGGTTGGTGCCATTGCTGGGCTTGTATAAGAAAGCAAACAGAGGAGCTAGAGGAATGCCTCAGTAGTTAAAGAGCACTTGCTGCTGTTTCAGAGGACTTGGTCACAGCTCCCAGCCCCCATGTAGCTGCTCACAAATATCTGTAACTCCAGTTTCAAGGGAATTAATATCTTCTTTTGGTTTGCCTATAAACCAGTCATGCATGTAATAGACAGACATATATTCAGGCAATACACTCAGACATATAAAATTAGGAAAAATAAAGTCTGGGCTTGCTTCTGCAGCATATCTACTGAAATTGAAACGATACAGAGAAAATAAACATTATTCCTGTACACGGATGACACTCAAACCCATGAAGCATTCCATATTTTTGAAAAGAAAGTAGGAAACAGTTTTGGACACATTGGCACAGAAGACAACATTCTGAGCAGAATGATGGTAGCATGGGCACTAAGATCAACAATTAGTAAATGGGACTTCATGAAACTGAAAAGCTTCTATAAGGCAAAGGACACCATCAATCAGTCATAAGAAATGGGAAAAGAATTTTTACTAGTTACACATCCTATAGAGGTCTAATATCCAAAATATACAAAGAACTCAAATAGTTAGACATCAACAAACCAATTCATCCAATTAAAAATCGGGTACAGATCTAAACAGAATTCTCAATAGAGGAATCTCAAATGGCTGAGAATCACTCTTTAAAAAATTTCAGCACCCTTAGTCACCAGGCAAATGCAGATCAAAATTAATTTGAGAGTTTACTTTACACCTGCCAAAATGTCTAGGATCAATAACACAAGTGACAGCTCATGTTGGCGAGGATGTGGAGCAAGAAGAATAATCCTCCATGCTGGTGGAAGTGAAAGCTTCTACAGCCACTATAGAAATCAATATGGTGGTTCCTCAGAAAATTAGGAATTGATCTACTTCAAGACCCAGCTATTTTACTCTTGGGCATATACCCAAAGAACATTTCATCTTACCTCAAGGATATTTGCTGAAGTATGTTTGTAGTAGCCTTCTTCACAGTAGCTAGAAATAGGAAACAACCTAGATGACCATCAACGGAAAAACTGATAAAGAAAATGTGGTACATTTACACAATGGCATATTGCTCAGCAGTTTAAAAAATGACATCATGAAATTTGCAGGCAAATGGATGCAACTAGAAAAGATCATTCTGAGTAACCCAGACCTAGAAAAACAAATATGGTATATATTCACTCATAAGTAAGTACTAGCTGTTAAGTAAATGATAATCAAGCTACAATCCACAGACCCAGAGAGGTTAGGCAGAGAATGGCTATGGGGTAGGGGGACCCAATATCTCCCTGAGGAAATAGAATAGATTTTGTGAGTGGACTGGGGGTTACAGGGGATAGGAATGGGAGGGATCAGGTTTGGACAAGATGGAGTCAGCATCCAGGGATAAACAACTGGAATTGGAGTCATTTGGGAGACAGTGTGGAAACCTAGTGCAGTGAAAAATTCCCAGAATCTATGAGGATGACCTTAGAGAGGACTCCTAGTAATAAAGGATATGGAGTCCAAAGAGGCCATCTTCTGTAGCCAGGCAAGGCTGTCAGTGGTCAGACTGGGTTACATCCCCTTGATTTATTGACCAAGAAGATACTATGGAGATCCCTAAACAACCCAAGCTGATGCTAGGACAGATGGTCCCTTTCTGAAAACTTGCAGTTTTTCCATTGCTGAGGAAAACTTCCACACAACTCATTGAATGTAGAAAGATCTAGCTGGTGGGGGCGCTTGAAGACTTTATCTCCTACATTCTAGGCTTTTTGATATGAAAGGTATTCTGCAGGTTATGGAAAGAGAAGCCTTGACTTCAACCCTGCCACAAAACCATCACTTACAACCTATCCTGCCTGCAAGATGTACTGAGACAATGGTGGCATAGAACTTGTGGGAGTAGCCAGTCAATGCTTGGATTAGCTTGAGGACTTTGCCCTACACTGTCTGTTTTTATGGCCAGAAATCTGATCCTCTTACAACAGAGCAGGTTCAGAGACCCACAGCCAGACCTTATTCAAAAAGAGTCTAAATTGGAGGTCTCTATTGAGTCTGTCCCCTCAGAGCACAGGGGATCCCTGGGAAGACAGATAGGAAAGAATATATAAATCAAAGGTAATGGAGATACTAGGAGTACATGACCCACCGAATCAATTTTGCAGATCTCTGGTGGGCTTACTGAGGTTGAAATGGCAAGCATAGGGCCTGCATGTGTCTGCACCAGGTCCTCTCTCTATATATATTATATCAGTTATCTTGGTGTTTTTGTGAGATTCTTTCCTTTCTTGGCTTGTGTTGCCTTTGTTCAGTCTTGATATGAGTGAGGGCTTTAGGCTTGTTGTCTCTTGGAGGCTGGCTTCTTTCTTTGGAAATGGAGGGGGACTGGATCTGGGGAAGAGAGAATGTGGGGGAGGTGGCTAGGAGCAGTGGAGGGTGAGGAAACTGTGGTTGGGATATGCTGTATGAAAGAATAATTATTTTAAATGTTTACAATAATTAATAAGAATTAGGATGATCAGTTGTGTTTGGTTCTATCCTAGATCTCTCACCATCCAGCCTCTGGGTCCTGACACAACAGACATTGTTGTGGGTGGGCTCATTCACATGGCATCAGTCTCAAGGTGGACCAGTCACTGGATGGACATGCCCACATTTTCTGTGCCAAGCTTACCCCAGTATGTCCTGAAGGCAAGACAGACTGTAAATTGAAGGTTATGTGGCTAGGTTAATTTCCCAGTTCCTCCAGTGGAAGTCTTGCCTGGTCACAGGAGATGGCCAGTTCAAGCTATGCATACCCCATTGCTAGGAATCTTAGCTGGGATTATCTTTGTAGATCTCTGAGAGTTTCCCTTGCACTAGGTTTCTACCTGACCCCTGAAATACAATTTCCAGTCATCTCTTTCAGAACTCTCCCCCTTCATATACACACCTGATTCCTTATGTTCCAATGCCCACCTCTTCCAGTCCATCCAAGAAATCTATTCTATTTCACCTTCCCAGAGATATCCAAGCACCTCCCGCCCCTTGAGCCCTCCTTGTTACCTAGTCTCTCTGGGCCTGTTTTTTGTAGCCTGATTATCTTCACTTTACAGTTCATATCTACTTATAAATGAGTAAATACCATGTTTTCCTTTCTGGATCTGCGTTATCTCATTCATGATGATTTCTTCTAGTTTCATCCATTTGTCTGCAAATTTTATGTTGTCATTGTTTTCAACAGCCAAGTAGTACTTCATTGTGTAAATGTACCACATTTTCTTTACCCATTTTTTGGTTGATGGACATCTAGGTTATTTCCAGTTTCTGGCTCTTATGAATGAAGCTGCTGTGAACATAGTTGGGCTAGTGTCCTTGTGGTATTATTGGGCATCCTTTGGGTGTATGCCCAAGTGTGGTATAGCTGGTTCATGAAAAAAAAAGTCAGTGTTATGATGCCTAACCATATTCTGGTGCACTCATAGATTGGTGCTTATCCCAGTTGATTTCAGAGAGTCTTCATGCAGCAACTGATGGAAACAGATGCAGGGATCCACAGACAAATAATAGGTAGAGCTCTGGGAATCCTGCAGAAGAGAGGGCAGAAGGATTGTAGGAGCCAGAGATGTCAAGGACAACACAAGAAAACCCATGGAGCCAACTAACCTGGGCTCATAGAGGTGCACAGAGACTGAACTGACAACCAGAGGATCTGCATGGGACTGACCTAAGTGTTCTGAATAAATGTGACAGTTGTGTAGCTTGGTCTTCCCGTGAGAATCCTAACAGGGGGAGAAGGGGCTGTCTCTGACTCTTTTGCAGGCTTTTGTGACCCTGTTCCTCATACTGGGTCACCTTGACCAGACTTAATATGAAGGAGAGGTGCTTAGACTTACTGCAACTTGATACACAGTGTTTTGTTGGTATCCATGGGAGTCAGGCCCTTTTCTAAAGAAACTGAGGAGGAGTGGATGGGGGATCATAAAGGAAGTAGGGGGGAGGGACTTGGAGGAGGGGAGGGAGGGGAAACTGTGGTCAGGATGTAGAAGAATGCAAGAAAGGCGGAAGAATAGGATAACCAATTTCATTTAAAGGGAAAAATAAATCAAGATCTTCTAAGCCATCATTTTGATCATTGGTTTAAGCTTGGTTCAAACTACCTTTATTCATAGAAATCATGATTTGAAAAAATAAAGAAGATAAATAAAATGTTAAAAAAAAAAAAAAGCAAACTGGTAAAGTTTCAGAGACCAAGCCAATAAGCAGCACCCCTCCATGGCCTCTGCCTTTTTTCCTTCCTGCAGTTTCCTCCCTTGAGTTTTTGCCCTGACTTCCCTTCAGGATGGACTGTAAACTGTACAATGAAGTAAATCCTTTCTTACCCACATGACTTTTGGCTATTGTGATTATCACAGGCACAGAAAACAAACTAAGACAGAGTATAGCACTGAATTTTCCTCCCATGAATTGTCCCCTTGTAAGGGGACTTCCCAGGCTTCTTCATGTCTCTCTCCAATGTCTCCTTTTGAGCAATTCTATTGTTAATCAGCCCTTCAGTTGTTCACTGACTGTGAGTGCTAATCCTTCCTCATGAGTGAAACTTGGCTTTCCCCTTCCAAATGCTGTGGGGGAGGTTTTGTTTGATCATCTGTAACCCTTTATTTCAAGTGCTCTGGGCAGTATCAGTATGTATCAAAATGCCTGGAACACTTCAAAGCTAATACTCCTCAAATTTCAGGCAGAAAACCCATCTTCAACCAAAATCTATATCCTATGCTTTCTTCCTAGTCTATAATAACATGAAATAAACCACCCATGCACCCTTATTATTTGTGGTCTCTATCACTCAGTATTGAAGATATTGAATTGTTCTGCCCATCTTCATTTCAAAATTAACCCGGATGCATTAGAGGCCAGCTCTAAATGATGTAGCAATCTGATTACTGTTATACTTCCCTTCTTACCACAGAAATTTCATCTGCTCTACTATACAGTGGGCTTGCTCCTCTGAAACTGCCTAACACTCTACAAATCGATTCTCCCCAGTCTGTGATTTTTTTTTTTCCTAGCAGCACCCTGGCAAAGAAATCCTGAACCAAAATTGAACTGAAGTAGTCAATTAGTCTACTGGAAGTGGCCCAAAGGCAAAGGATATTAACAATGACTAAAGCATTGGCACATTGCAGAGCCTAAAGAAGGAAGTAAAGTCAAGCTAACTTATTAGCAATCTACAATTCTTGGAGAAGTGGCATAAACACAAGTCTTCTGACTGCAGTATATTTTGGTACTGCATGTACATGTCTTGTTGTTCAGTCTTCTGAACAAGAACTCAGAAGTGATTTATGCATGTGTAAGACACATCTTCACTCCATTTCAGCCACGTTTCTGGCACATATTAGATCAGTACATAGTGTATGAAATAAATTAATGATATTTAGGATCACCAAACAAATATGATATAGAAGCTTTCTCCTGCTGAGTCTCAAAAATCATCTCTTAAGGATTTGAGAACAATGGAAGAGATCAGAAAAGTGGTATCAAAAAATAACACAGATGGTTTTGGGATGATAGAAAAAAGGCTAACAGTGCAATTTTAAAGTGGTGAGAATTGAGTGACAGCGAGCTTTCATTTCACTATGGTAAAAATTTACTATAAGATCTAACTTCAGAAAATTATATAAGGAAATATAGTTAACCCTGGAGATGTAATTGTACAAAAAGATTTCTAGAACTTATTCTTCTTGCACAACTGAGACTACATCCATTGATTAGCAGCCCATTCCCCAGCTTCAATAATCATAATTCTACTCTGGCTGTATGTTAGACCAATTTATGTATATCATATAAATGTGATCTTGCATTGTTGTGCTTTTATGACTTGTTTATCTTATTTAGCTTAATATTTTCAAGTTCATCCATACTGTTGCAAATTAAATTTTTCTTATGAGAATAAAGAAAATAAAATAATACAAATCTGAAATGCTAAATAACATTTAAGTGAATGTCATTTTCTCTATTTATTTATTAATGGGCACTGAGATTTTTCCCTTAGTTTGGACATCGTGAATAGTGCTGTAATGAATATTGGTGTGTTTATACTTGAAGGTGCTAATTTTAGGATGTAAGGGCACATTGTGTCCAACATCTGTCACGCCATTCATCAACAGAACACAGGAGTTTGAACTGATTGACTATCTAAATGTTCCCTACATCCCTCATAACTCCATGTCCTGATGACATTCTCAGAGACAAAAGGGCAATTATTTAGTTAAGACCACATAATATCTGCTCTTCTAGAACACACAGACAAGCTCTCAAAAGACTCTCATTTTCATGAACAAAAACACAGGAATGGAATGTTTGGGTCACATTTGAATTGTATTTTTATTTTGAAGAATACCCATACAACTTTCTATAATGGCCCTATCATTTTTTAATCTCACCCACAGTGAATATGGGTTTTAATTTTCTCCTATGTCCACCCACTCAGATCTTAGGAGGTCTTTCTTTTGAAGTGCTACTCTAGCAATTATGAGTTGTTATCCCATATATATCAGTGTTTGTAGAATAATCTCTTCTGATTTCAAATCTTTTACATTACAGAGCTATAGTATTTTAAACACCACAATTATCTGAAACACCAAACAAAAGGAAGACAGGAACAACATCTTCACAACCAAATATGGTGACTTCATCTGTGCACAAAATACTCCACGTAGCAGTCCCTAAATAAATAGCATTATGCAGGTATATTACTATATGCTTCTTTCTAAACACGTAATAGCAAAATATCTCATTTTCTGTCATAGTTATTAGGTTTGGGGCTCTGGGAAAGCATCATCGTATTAAATGAAATAAAATTCTGTCACCTAGCATTTTATTTGTGCTGTCTACAATATCCAGTCTCTTATAATCATAGACAGACCTGATCAGGCCTTGAGTATTTCTCCATCTTTCTTTGAACTCATTCTTTATATTACTTACGGTGCTTTAGTCACACTGACCTCTTTGGTTCTTCCAATATGTCAAGATTGTTCCATCTTGGAGTCTGCAATGGCTGATAACTCTACTGAGAGCACCATTCCTCTGCCTGGAGGCCTAGCTCATCCCGTCCTTTGTTTTCATTTTCATCAATAGAATGCATGCAACCTCCATGAAGACAAACACCTCCCTGTTCCTAGGCAGACTCCATCCCCACAGTCTCTGAATATGTAGATGCTCAAAAAGGATTTGGAGCTGTTTAACAAGTGATTGATAGGATTTTGTTTAGAAACATATTAAACCAAAATGCAGTCTTTTCTTAAAATAAGGATTCAACATGAGAATTTTTTTGTATAGTTGCTTGTGTTAGTGTTTGTTTATGTGGTATTATTGAAAACAAGCACACTTCATTCTTTATCTTGGAAAGGAATGCTAAGTGTATGTAACATAAGATGTTGCAAAAATGTATTTAATCAAAGAAAAATTTCAATGAACAAACCACAAATTCAATACAAATAATTCTCGAACATTTCCTATACTATTGCCAATTTCTGTAGAATTCAATCCAGGTTACTGTATTATGAAAACCAAAGCAGACCATTTTTCATCTGTCAAAATTTTGAACTCATGCATTTAAGCAAAAAAAAGAAAATTGGCCACAACAAACAAACAAATGACTCTAAACAATGAAAAAGTGTCTAGTTATTGAACTGTACTAAGACTTAAAGAAAAATAATAAGACTGTTGCCATCCTAGGATACCTGGGGAATTGTGACCAGTAATGCAGTGATTATTCTAGTATCTTTAGAAACATTAGGAAAACTAACAATTTTCTAGAACCAGAGCTTAAGACTTTGTACTTTCAGTATCAGATCAGTTAAAATGGAGGGGAGGGAAGGAGGGAGAAAAATAGATCCAAAGTCTTTACATAGAAAAATAAATCTTGAGAGAAATTAATAAAAATAAGTTTCTTTGAAAAAGATATACAAGATTTACAAGACCCTAGCAATTACCCAGAAAAAAACAAATTAATCAAATTAAAAATGAAAGAGGAGCCATTATAACTAAGATAAATGTAATTCTGAGCACCATTACAGCACACCTTGAAAATCTGTACTCAAATAAACCAGAAAAATCTAAATAAAACCCATAATAAATATATATACAAAAAATGAAGAAAGAAGAAAGCATAACCTACCAAAATTGGTCATGAGTAATAAGGATGAAGCAATAATAATAACTCACCCAATTAGAACAAGTTCAGGCCCAGATGGATTCATTGCTGAATTCCACTAAAGCTTTAAAGAACATAAACTATATTTTTCCAACTATTTAATAAAACAGAAAATGGAGGAACACTATTAACCTTATTTTATGGAGCAACTATTATTCTGATGCCAAAGTCTGATAAAGACACAACAAATAGAGTTAAAGTCTAACACAGAGGAACATATATAGAAAAATTCTCAGTAAAGCACTTATAAATTGGATTCAATAGCACAGTAAAAATACCAGTCACTATGACCAAGTTGGATACATTCCAGGTGTACAAGGATGATTCAATACACAGTCAGCTTAATATATCATATTGGAAGACTCTAGGACAGAAATCATATTATCATCTCAATAGACACAAAATACGCTTTCTACAAAATCAGAAAATCCCTTCATGATAAAATCCCGAATGAAACTTAAGAAGTGAGAAAACATACATGAATATAATACAGACATCAGGCATGCAGTAGAACTTAAATCACTGTTACAGTAAGTAGAGAAAAACCTCAAAGCACTTCCACTGAATAAGAAAAGGGGATCCGATTACCCACTCTTATTGAATATAGTTCTTAAAGTCTTATCTTCAGCAATAAGATAATCAAAAGAAATAGGGGCATAAATAAAGGAAAGGCAGAAGTCAAATAGTTTTATCTGTAGACTTTCTGGTTGTATACATAACAAGCCCTAAAACTTCCACCAGAAACTACTCTCAGATTTGAAAAACACTTTCAACAAAGTAGTAAGACATGCAGTCAGCACATAAAAATCAGTAGTTTTGATATATACCAATTACAAGCATATGAGAAGGTAATTGGGTACAGTATCCCGTTCACAGTTTCTTCTAAGAAAATATTTATGATTATTGCTGCACTATCCACAAAAATCAGGTTATGGCCTCAACTTAGATTTTCATCAGCAGATGAATGAGTGAATAAAATGTTGTATGTACACATGATGGAGTTTTATTATATTATTTTTAGAAAATTGACCAGAACTGGGGTCACCCTATTAATAAAGTAAGCAGACTCAGAAAGGCAACTATCATGTTTTCCTTCTTTCATACATGGATCCTAGATACTTCACAGATACATAAATCATTTACATGTGTGTCGGGGGGAGGGTGTGTGTGTGTGTGTGTGTGTGTGTGTGTGTGTGTGTGTGTGTGTGATGCAATAGTAGAATAGAGATTGGTGAAGAAGGGAGAAGATTAACACAGTAGGGTGGAGGAGAGAGGAAAACTATTGGGAGAGAATATGTGCAATGAATATGATTTTCTCAAATGAAAATTTCTCGGTCAAACCCTTCAATGTGTGCAATGAATATACGCTAACAAAATTGTTTAATCTTTACACTGTGAATATCTTTGGCTGCAGCAATTCTTTACAAAACTTAACTTACTGTCATTCATCTCCATTTCCATAACTTGATAATTTTTAAATGTAAATTTTAATTTTACATGTTGGAAATGCATTGCTTTTAAAATATTTATGTAAGCTTTCTATTAAACATTAAAGCAAGATAGTTCATTTGGTGAAGGTCCAAGTAATTGCAGATAAAATAAGATATAACAACTTTTATGTAAATACATGATACATGTGTATGAGTATGATCCATGTGGTTTTTCTTTTTATCCTCTCAGCCAGACTACATTAGCAGTGACAGCCAGCACATCTTTATTTTACACACAGGGAAACTGTAGCTTGGAGAGATTATGTAATTTACAGAATTAGAGGACGAGCCAAGATCAGAAGATATAAACATGACTTCTGGACCAGTTCTCTTATTTCAAAATACGTTCTCTAATAGCTTTTAGAAAATCAGTGGTATTTTCAGCAAAGTATCCTAAGGCTTGAGGATAGTAATCAGGTCCTCGTCAGCAAATCCACTTTTGGCTAATCAGCCTCTGGGGCCATAGCCCTGTCCCGTGTAGCTTTACAGAGTAATCATTTGCACATTGCTGGTGAGCTGTGCATTTCATACAGAGTGGGAGAAACCAGCATCCTGGCACTTGTGTTTGAAGCAACAGAGCTAATATGAGTCTCTAGGCACTGACAATAGCAACGAGTTAGAAAAATCCTAGGTACAAATTGAAACAATCTTTCAGCATTCTGTGAATTGTTTTGTTTTCCTTTTATAGTTATAATGACCTCTAATTTTGTATGCTCCACAAAGTGTGAGTTTTACAGATTGCTCAAAATTCCAGCAGGTCCAGACTCCACAGCAAGCCAGATGCAAGGTTTTCAGAATTATTACTCATTGCTGTCAGCCTGGCTCACAGATCTCATATTCCATTTTTTTTATTTATGCATGGAAATTACTAACACTGTCAACAAGAAAGAATGTAAGTTAGCTCCCTGGAAAATAATCTTTCATTGGAATAGAGAGCATCAAAATTCAAGCTTTTAAATGTATCCTGGTTATTTTCCTTTGCTTTCCACAGTAAAACTAAACTAAATTCAATTAATATATTGATTGAATTTCTACAGACTTTGTAATGAAAATGACATTAAGATTTATTCATACATTGTATATTTTGAGACAAAGTAGCATTTTTGTCTGCTCTACATCAGCGCATGGTGTTTCCAAACCTGCCAAGCTTAGACAGAATCATGATTGATGCACCTCAGGTAACCAGACTACTCAAATCAGAAGAACAGTGATCTTCACAAAATGCTAAATAAATAAATAAATAAGTAACATTCATTCTGTATGAATTTTCAATGTTCTTTTAAACGAAAGCATCCTTTTCTTGCAGATGTTCCTTATTTTGTTTTCCCGTTATGGTCTTCAAAGGCACAGAGCAAACTAGCAACATACATTTTGTTTTCCCACTGTTGGAGATCAAACCCAGGACTCACACCTGCTTTGCAAGTTGAGTGTTCCACTCACTGAACTTAATTCCTAACTATCTGCCCTTATCTTTAAAATGTACAATATCATACCTACCTTATTTTAAAGCATTATAGGAAACAGAGTTTCACTATCCTGTCCAAGATTGCATGCTCCTGCCTCATCCTCCCGAGTGCTAGGCTTATAGGCATGCAACAGGATACTTGGCTACATAGTGAATCTCAGAACAGTACGTGTACGTACTGTAACAGATCACCAAACTAAGCCTGTCCAATGACTCTGACTCATGGAGTATCCAACCTGGTAGTTGCCGAATATGAGTGACTCATTCAAAATGATGTAAGATACTTTCATATTCTTGGATAATGGGTAAACAGCTGCAGGATGTCATGATAGATAATAGGAAACTGATCTCTTCTAATGATATTTGACAGAAATGTTTAATCTGTTCTTAGACTATTGATAAACATAATTTTCTCAAGGATTCATGATGGATTTCCCTTGGCTATTTTGTGTTTAGTGAAGATAAACATTGATTGTCTAAAAATATGTGTGAGATTAAATGTCACTTTGAATATATATAAATATATATTCATTATATATGTTATATTATTATATAATATATTATATATAATTTGTATATAAATATATATATATATATATATATATATATATATAAATCTTCACCTTCCTATGAATAAATGTAGTTTTACTTCCTATTTGAGAGAATACAATAAATATTTTCTTATCTGCTTTACAGATTGATTAGATATGGATTCATTTCTATGCCATGCTTGTTCTTCTTCCCAGATTGGAAAATGACCCACTTTTGCTATATGATAAAGACAATTGTATTATCCCGACATTTGTAAATAAATAATGCATTCTCCCTCAATATAGACTATATAAAACTATGCCTGGCATGTGACATTTAAATTTATACAATAATTATTCTCCCAAGATTCTACATTTATCTACATTTCCTTATGAAATAATATATATGCAACAAAGATCTATATACTAGAGATACGCATGTCTCCTTAATTCCCACATAGGCAGCAGGCTTTTAAGTCAGAGATTCCCATGAAATCCATAGTTGTATAATCAATGCTAAACAGACACTTTCTGAAGCCAGATAAATACAGGTACAACACAGAATCTATGTTTAATAATAATGCATTTTATTTTTGAAATCATATGAATAGGTTTTTAATTTTTCTCATCATAAAATGACCAACACTGTTTATGTTAGTTCTGTCCACTCTGATATGTATTATATATGCCACAATGTCAAATTATATATCAGAAATATATCTATAACTTGCTAATTAAAAAATAAAGCTGAATTTTATAAAAAATAGTTTATCAGTTTGTAAATCCACATGGGACTGAGACTATATTCTGTTTCCATTACTGAAGTAACTTGGAGCTGGTTAATTATCAATGCTTGTTATGGGTCTGGCTTTAAGTCAACAGTCCTGGAAACAAATATTGCTCTCAAATGAAGACATAACTTTTTATTTATTTTTAGTTTATGTTTATGAGCACTTTGCCTATATGCATACATGTGTATCACTTCTGCTAACTCCAGAAGAGGGTGTCTGATACCCTGGAACTGGAATTATCAATGGTAGGGAATAACCATACAGGGGCTGGGAATTGAGCTCTTAATTACTGAGTCAATCCTCTGGCACTCTAACCTTAAGACATGTTAAAAGAACTGCTATTATACAAACTGTGTATCTGATTTCATTTCATACATTCATTTTACAAATTAATATGATTAAACATTATTGCACATAATGACTTATAATACCCCAACATGTGTGTTCCAATTACCTTAAGGCAGAGATATTGCATTAAATAAATAATGTTAAGTGTATAAATTATAGAATTGGCATTTTTTCTTAAGACTTATACATAAATATAATGCTCTCCAAACTTGCCAACTCTCTTCTTACGTTTTTTTACTTCTTTCATAAATTTTATCTTTTCTGGATCTTTTCTGTTCCCAGTGAGTTGTAGGTCAGTAATTTCTGTACTGTGAAAGTGGTTAAATTTCTACACTTACTGAGTTCTCCCTCATATATAACCTTTGTTATTAAGTTTAACTAACCTATTTTTTCAACTTACAAATGTCGCTAATAAAAAGGGCATTTAAAGAACAGCAGCATTAGTCAGACAGTGATTTGTCATACCTGTAATGTCAGCACTCAAGAGGCAGAGACAGGCAGATCTCTTGAGTTTATAGTCAGCCTGGTCTACAGAGAGAGTAGTACAGAGTTTCAGTACAGAAGCACTGATATTGAAAATACTACTTCTCTTTTATATTCTGAATCATTTTGCAATTTTAAAAATTATATTTGTGTATTAATTTTACATATCAGCCATAGGTTCCCCTGTCCTCCCCCCTCCCACCCCCGTGCCAGGCTTCCCCCCAGCCCTTCCCCTCCATTCCCATCTCCTCCAGGGCAAAGACTCCCCTGGGGATTCAGCTCAACCTGGTAGATTCAGTACAGGCAGGTCCAGTCCCCTCCTTCCAGGTTGAGCAAAGTGTCCCCGCATATGCCCCAGGTTCCAAACAGCTAGTTTATGCACTAAGGACAGGTCTGGGTCCCACTGCCTGGGTGCCTCCCAAACAGTTCAAGTTAATCAACTGTCTCACTAATCCAGAGGGCCTGATCCAGTTGAGGGCTCCACAGCTTTTGGTTCATAGTTCATGTGTTTCCACTAGTTTGGGTATTTGTCCCTGTGATTTTTCCAATCTTGGTCTCAACAATTCCCACTCTTACAATCCCTCCTCTTTCTCAACAATTGGACTCCTGGAGCTCCACCTGGGGCCTGGCTGAGGATCTCTGCATCCACTTCCATCAGTTATTGGATGAGAGTTCTAGCATGAAAGTTAGGGTGTTTGGCCATCCAATCACCAGACTAGGTCAGTTCATGCTTTCTCTCGACCATTGTCAGTAGTCTACTGTGGAGGTATCATTGTGGATATCTGGGGACCACCCTAGACTTTGCTTCTTCCTGTTCTCATGTGGTCTTCATTTATCATGGTCTGTTATTCCTTGTTCTCCCTTTCTGTTCTTGACCCAGCTGGGATCTCCTGCTCCCCTAAGCTTTCTTTCCCTCAAACCTTGCCCTTCATTACTCCCACTATTGTCCAGGTTGTTCATGTAGATCTCATCCATTTCTCTGTCATTGGGCGATCCCTGTGTCTTTCTTGAAGTCCTGTTTTCTAGGTAGCCTCCCTGGAGTTGTGAGTAGCAGTCTAGTCATCTTTGTTTTACATCTAGTATCCTCCTATGAGTGAGGATATACCATGTTTGTCTTTCTGAGTCTGGGTTACCTCATCCAGGATGATTTTTTCTAGATCCATTCATTTGCCTGCAAACCTCATGATGTCATTGTTTTCTCTACTGAGTAGTACTCCATTGTGTATATGCACCATATTTTCTTTATCAATTCTTCAGTTGAAGGGCATCTAGGTTGTTTCCAGGTTCTGGCTATTACAAACAAGGCTGATATGAACATAGCTGAGCAAATGCCCTTGTAGTATGATTAAGCATTCCTTGGGTATATGCCCAAGAGTGGTATAGCTGGGTCTTGGGGGAGATGGATTCCCAATTTTCTAAGAAAGTACCATATTGATTTCCAAAGTGGCTGTACAAGCTTGCATTCCCACCAGCACTGGGGGAAGAGTTCCCCTTGTTCCACATCCTCTCCAGCATAAGCTGTCTTCAGTGTTTTTGATCTTAGCCATTCTGACAGGTGTAAGGTGGTATCTCAGAGTCATTTTGATTTGCATTTCCTGGACAATTAGGGATGTTGAGCAATTCCTTAAATGTCTTTCTGTACAATAAAACAACCTCTGGAGGCATCAAGATCCCCAACCTCAAGCTCTACTGTAGAGCTACACTAATAAAAACAGCTTGGTACTGGCATAAAACCTGACATGTGGACCAATGGAATCAAATTGAAGACCCTGACATTATTCTGCACACCTATGAACATATAACTTTTGACAAAGAAGCCAAAAATGTACAATAGAAAAAAGAAAGCATCTTTAACAAATGGTGCTGGCATAACTCGATGTCAACATGTAGAAGGCTGCAAATAGATCTATGTCAGTTACCGTGCACAAAACTTAAGTCCAAGTGGATCAAAGACCTCAACACAAATCCAGTTACTCTGAACCTGATAGAAGAGAAAGTAGGAAGTAGTCTTGAATGCATTGGCATAGGAGATCACTTCTTAAATATAATACCAGTAGCACAGACACTGAGAGAAACAATCAATCAATGGGATCTGTTGAAACTGAGAAGCTTTTGTTTGAGCAAAGGACACAGTCAACAAGAAAAAGCAACAGCCTACAGAATGGGAAAAGTTCTTCACCAACCCCACATCTGACAGAGGGCTGATATCCAGAATATATAAAAAACTCAATAAATTAGACATCAAAATGCCCAACAGTCCAATGAAGAAATGGGCTATAGAACTAAACAGAGAATTCTCAACATTTTGCAATTTTATCATCTCATCAGAAAGAATTTTTGCTCTGACATGTCTTACATCCTGAAAGTGGACTGTTCTAAGTAGTTACACCCTGATATTGGGATTATACAATAGGATTTTGAAATAACCTCATAAATGGTGATTTTCAATATAGATTACTTTAAACCTTACTAAGCCTCATGATGTCAAATCCTCATTTATAAATTAAATTAGCAAACATATAAAGCAGATATTGTCTCCTTATTTAATGTTGTAATGTCCCCACTTGAAAAGCAAAATTCTGCTGTATGTGCAGATAATAGCAATAATTTTCACATCACTTTATTTTTAAATTGTTTTAGGTTTTTAATTTAATTACATATATTTTAGAATAGGAAATAATCCAGTAACACAGGACTTACATAAAATAAAATGTATCAACATGTCCTTAAATTCTTGTGATTTATCTATTTGATTATTTAGTCTTGGCTTCACTAGTGAATTTTTCCAAACATCTAAAAAATTATAATTAATTCTTCAAAATCTTCTAAAAATCTAAAGTATGTTTTCTAAATCATTCATTTGGTCTTTACTGAAGGCAGAGAGAGTAATCATAAGAAAACTATAGATCTATATATTTTATGAACTTAGACTAATGTTTTACAAGTATTATCAAACTGAACACAAAATATGGAAGTTTATAAAACATGAAAAATAAGATTCATTCTAGTAGGATAAGGTTAGGTAATCATGCAAAGTCTAGTTAGTGTAATTCATTCTGCCAACAAAATAAAGCATTAGCTTTTATAAATGCGTAAAACGTATTGGACCAAGTCTTCACGCCTTTATCATATAAATACCTACCCCATCAGCAACAGAAGAGATTCATGTAAACTGATGGAGTATGTCTAAAGATGTGGATAAAAATTTAAAAAAAAAGTCTGAAACCACACTTAATGGTATAACACTAATGCTTTTCTCCTAAGGTCAAGAGAAATACAAATATATCTCCTGTTGACACTGTGTTCAGTCATAACACTTACAGTGCTAGCCAGAATGATTAGACAATATAATAAAATATCCATTCTGGGAAGAAATAAAATTAATTCCTTTTTTCAGCTGTTGTATATAAACAATCACAAGGAACTCACTTAAAACATTATTAAAACTAATAAATGAGTTTAGCTGAAAATGTTTCAGAATACACAATCAATATTCACAAGTCATTTATATTTTATATAGCATCAATGAACAATCTAAAAATAATGCTGAAGAAGCAATCAACTTATGTGAGCACTGCTCATAAAATAATAACGAAAATGTGAGTCATCTTCTCTGAAAACTACAAAACACTATTTAAAAAAAAATCAAAAGATATATGGATGGCCAAAAACACATGGCATGATTCTTTGCACCAATAATAATACAAAGCACATCAGACCCGCAAGGGCTCACTGAGCTGCATCACTAACAGTGAACAGAGGGTAGTGTTTGGGAGAACATGGAGAAATCAGATCCCTAACAGGGTGCTAGTGGTTTTATAAAACAAGGAAAGTGCATTGGAAAAGAATCTTGCTGGGTGGCAGTGGCACATGCCTGTAATCCCAGCACTCAGGAGGCAGAGCCAGGCAGATCTCTGTGAGTTTGAGGCCAGCCTAGTCTGTAGAGCAAGATCCAGGACAGGCACCAAAACTATACAGAGAAATTCTGCCTCAAAAATCAACCAAACAACAACAACAACATCAAAAAGAACCTTGTACTTCCTAAATAGATTCAACATAGTTATCAATAACTCACCAATTCTATTTCTAAATATATAAGCCAGAAACATGAAACTACATACACAGAGAACAATCAATGCACATAATGTTCATAGTGTTATTCAAATTAGCCAGAAAGTGTAAATAACACAAATGCTTATGAACTAATCAATGTTAACAAGGAAATGGTATATTCATCAAATGCAATATTATTTAGCAACTACCAGAAATGAAGTACTAGTCCTTGATACCACCTACTAAGTCTTGAAGAAACAATGTAAGGAAAAGAAGGCAGTCATAAAAGATCGCATGCTGAATGGTTCTTGATTCCTGCATGCTGACACATGCCTGGAATCCTGGCACTTGGAATTCAGGAATTCGAGGAGCACAAGTTCAAGGTCAATATAGGCTACATAGTAAATGTAAGGGTGATCTGGATTACGTAGTGAGACCCTGTTTTAAAAGCATCATGCATACATAAAGAAAACCTCTGTGAATATGAAGTGTTAAGAGCAGGCAACACATCACACTGCAGACACGGAAGGTAGCTGGCAATGGCTATGGGCTTTTTGTGGGGGAGTGATGGAAAGTTTGAAATTGATTTGGTTATGTTTGAGTAGCTCTGTGACGATATTAAAAACTTTTTTATAGACCTCTAACACTTCAAAATAAAATTTCATGAAAAATATGAAAAATGTAGAAACATAAAATAACTGTAAAGCTGTGTTTTCAACTGTTCATTAAGGTACAATTTTGTGAAAAGTGTTCCCTCTGCAAATAAGGAAGATACATTTAAATAATTGTTATTTTCAAATGTTAGCACTTTAAGAATAGTTAAGCTGGATTGTTGAAATTCTTCACAATCAGCACTCTAAGTTGATTATTGTCCTTGATTTTTCTGTGGAGAATGAATGTTTCTCACTAATGTAAGTGAACTGATCTGCTACTATCAAAAGGCAAATGGAAGTGCATAAAGAATAAATAAGGCTGATTTTTTTTCTGATAATCTCTAGTTTAGGGCACAAGACTAAACGAGTCTAAGAACAATTTGTCACTGAATTTCTTGAAATGTTTTCTTTTTCTTTACTGCTTTCTGCCTTCTGTAAGTGGTATACAAACTGGAGGAGCTAAATGACAAAGTGAGTTACATTGTCAAATGTGGTGTTGATGTAAACCCAGATTTAAATAAGGCACCTGAACTATAATACAAATACCATGCTTTATGGCAACTATAAACCGGCAAATGTTTTACTCTTGCAAGGCTTTTTGTTGTTGCTGTTCTTGTTCATGGGCTTCTTAACCAATGTGGGAATCTCACTCATAGTGTCTCAAGAACCCCCAGGATGAACAATCCCTTGACCTTTCCAGGACCCAGCCACACTGCAGCCTCCTGGGGCTTTTAGCACCTCAGTGCCTGCTCATGGTGATTAATTCAGATCAGAGAATAAAGGCATGGGTATATTATGATGTGTTGCAACTGTTATTTTAGACTTTCCTTGAACTTTGGGAGCCCTAAATATACTGGATACTCAATTGCTTACACCTCTGTCATCTCTTTAAAATCAACTGTAGGGCTAGAGACTGAGATAAAGCCCTTAAGTATGTATGTATTCAAATTAAGTGAAATATTGGAAACCATAAATTTCCCATATATTTTATAAACCACACATTTTCCATATATTTTATAAACTAATTTTAACTCAGTATTGCATTTAATAAATGGCTCTTTGTTGTGTATAGTCTTCACAGTTTCATGTGACAATGCTGTTTGTGGTCATAAAAATTAAACACAGTAGGGCAATTATTGGCAAAGCCATTGTTTGTAGCCACAGATATCAATACCTCTATAAGTAATCAGTAACTTCTCACGCTGAATTTTCCACTTGCTAACTAAGCAGAAAGAACTTTAGAGAATGTGTTATCTATACTACAGAAAATGATGTAGGGCTTGTAGCACACAAGTTTCAAACTCAAGTTTAATTATTTATAAGTAGATGTTTTCATTTAGAGAAATAAATATAAATAGGGTATATATTGGGAACCTTAAAATGAAGGATCAGAGGACCTTTCAAAATGCTTACCTCCAATATTAATGCTGGCTTTTATATTTCTTCTCTCTGAACATCTGAACATTATTTACTTTATATTTATAATAGATTGCAAGAATTGTATCAGGATTAGACTCTATATTTCTTAGTTTTTATAAGTGTGTGCTAATATAAATAATGAAAGTTCAAAGGCTTTTATATGTATAAGGCATATAGACAAAATAAGTCTTACATAAATAGAAGTGTAAACTCACTCATTCAGTTATTCACCACTCAATGAAATCTACCAGGCCCTGTGTTGGAAAGAAAAAATGTCATGTGCCTGTCTCAGTTTTGAGGTGTTACACCTAATCCAGGAGGAAGGTTAATAATTATGTTATAATGCAAAACTTGGAACCACAATGAGTCCAGAGTTCAAATTTTCCACATAACCTATTAAACATTTCCAGGTTCTAGGCCATAGGCTGTAGCAAAATAGATCCAGCCACTCACTTCAAATATCAAATGCAATGTACTGATGGAAAGACAGGGAACAAATTTAATCAACTATCTATATTGGGAGGATAGCTCTGATCCAGCATTTCTGGACACTGGCAGGTGCTATGCTTCTGATTTAAAAAGAAGAATTGGAGGAGGCCAAGAGGTATGCCTCATTCAACAGTCATAGCCAAACTGTGATCCAGTAGTCTCAATCCTAGGCACTTGGAAAGATATATGAGAAGTGATGATCTCCTCCATCACTGTGGGACAATCTAGTTCCCAGGAACTTGCTGAGGGGGGGGGGTATTAATCCCTGTTTCAAGGGTCAGACTCACTGGTTTGACCAGTTTGCTCTCCTGAAATCTAAAGTTATATCTGGAATGTAATAGGTATCATATCAGAACATCGGGAGCAGGACTTTGTAAAGAAGACACTTAAATATTGTCCTTCAATGTTGAAGAGTTCTATTTCCTTGTGTTATGTTAGACAAATACTTAAAGGCCTACAATGTGAAGAAGTGACAAGGTTTTTAAAAAAGAAGGGAGTCAGCATAATGCCAAGATCTCTTCTTAATTACAGTCAGTTGCAGGCCCGCATGAAGAGTGGGCATTGTTAACAAAAACAGTCTCAAAGCCCCTACTATATGAACACACACATACACACACACACACACACACACACACACACACAGAGAGAGAGAGAGAGAGAGAGAGAGAGAGAGAGAGAGAGAGAGAGAGAGAAATAAAACAAAATCCAGAGAATGCCTCAAAAGAGTAAGAATTAGTGTAGATTGCTACACATGACCATTAAGTGAGAACATGATAACAGAACAAGGTGTCTATTTTACTAGAAATAAGTAAGTCATTGCCCATGTATGCTTTTAAACTTAATTAATAATGGTGGTGGCCCATTTGAGTGTGTTATAATAATGATGAAAGGTGAGGACATGACACTAAGATGTGTCTATGAATGAAAAACATTGATAAAACAGCTTGAGCAGAAGATATACATCAATTTCAAATGCCAGCAGAAGAAATTCCTGAGTATATGAAGAAAATAAGCACATTCATTTCATTTTAGAATCATTTGTAGCACCACAATTCTGCCCAAAATTATATATAGAGAGACATATATAGATATATATGATAAACAAAAAGTGAAGAGAGTTCTGTTTCTTATATACATTATTAAAATTCTTTCTTGGAGGATTGAAGGCACCAGGAGCCATTTTGTCAACCAGAATGAACTAAGTTATGCCATACTATCAGATAGTACAATAACCTCAGTTTGTTGGCAAAGAGTACAATAAACACTAAAAGGCTGACTTCTCATTTGTACAAAAGCAGATAGACAGTCAACATTCAGGGCTAATTTGGAATTTGAGACATTCTTCTGTCATTTGTTAAAACAGGGCTTCTTGACCTCTCAAAAAAAGCAAACATGAAAATGATGAACCATGATTTTTAAGTGACTCTACCCTTATTTTGTTGGCTGAAGGAACTCAACTAGCCTTGCCTAGTTCCACTTAAGTCATCCAACATGTCAAAGAGTGAAAAGAAATTTGTAAGGCTGTCAAACAGTAGAAATATCCATCAAAATGGGGTAGGGAGTAAGGGATGTTACTGGACATACACCTCTCTCCAGCCCATGCAACCACATGACAGGAGAGTAATTCTGTATTTATTCTAGCAAAGAATTTTATGGAAAGTCTGTGTTACTGGAATTCCCTTAGAAGGTCAAAATATATGTCTGGAATTCTATGCTGTTAATATACATAACACATTTTATGTCACATTTTGAGATTGGACTTCATGTAGATTGAAGTTCCAAAAAGTAAAGTAAAACACAAAAGACACATTGCCTATTATGTATATCTGATTAGCATCCTGTATTTGAAGAAGTTTTGCTCTAAAAAAACCTCTCTTCACAAAAGTTCAGGTCAGCTGAAGCCAAAACATTCACTGATAAGGTTGAGAAGCATGGGAATTGGGCCAGCTACCTCCATATTTTAATTCAACATATAACATTTGTGCAACTTGTTTCATTTCACAAAAGCCTAACATCTGCCAATATCTGATCTTTATCACAAGAGGGCTGTAGTGTAACCTTATCCAGCACCCAGATAATAGTGGGTATTAGATCACTGCTACATAATCTGATTCAAGAATAAAAGTAGCTTTCTGTGTGTCTTAGAAATTTCAACTCATCTGCAACAGGAGTCGATTGCTCTCATATTTCTTTGTAAAAAAGCTTTAGGATCTATGGAAGGAAATGTCAAGACAAAAGAAGTATCTTAGTATGTAGTACCATATATACATCTTTTAAAATGATGAAAAGATACATTTCATTAAATTTCAAAACATCTTTTTCACATTTGTAATAAATATCTCTAGTAGCACTTTTTGATTCACAGTTGTTCTGGCTTGATCATGAGTTTGTCTTTTCAACTTGATCCTCCTCTATGAATGCCAATAATTCTAGAAGCAACATCTGATGATGATACTACCTTGTAAAGGAAAGGCCAAAGTTGTCTAACGGAACTTGCTGCCTTTTTACATTATTCAAGAATTAAAACTGGGAGCTTGCCTTGAGAGTCCACAAAGCAAGCTATACCCTCAGAGGCTCAGACCCTCAGTGCAGACACAAAAGTCCTTAAGAAAAATTACATTCAGCTGTTAGACTAGCTCAATTATTTTTATAACATTAACAAGCTGTTAGTAGTTATAGTAAGAAATGTTACTCACTCAAAAAGTGAAGTTTTGAAAAGGCCAAAGCTCAGGAAGACTCTTTAGGAAAGACTACATGCAAACCATTATCAACCATCACCCTGAATGCATATTCAAAGGAAATAGAAAGAAACACTTTTAGTTTATTTTAATTTAGTTTAGTTTATTTATGGATATTTGCCAATTGTCTTAGTTAGGATTTTTATTGCTGAAATGAAACACTATGACCAAAGCAAGTTGGGGAGGAAAGAGTTTATTTCGCTTACCTTACACTTCCACATTGTAGTCCAGCATTGAAGAGTCAGGACAGGAACTCAAGCAAGGCAGGAACCTGGAGGCAAGAGCTGAAGCAGAGGCCATGGAGAGGTACTGCTTACTGACTTTCTCATCATGGCTTGCTCAGCCTGCTTTCTTATAGAACCCAGGACCACCAGCCCAGGAATGGCACCAACAATGGGTTGGGCCCTGCTCCATCAATCACTGATTAAGGAAATATCCTAAAGGCTTGCCTACACCTAATCTTATAGAAGCATTTTTCTAATTGAGATTCCCTCCTCTCAGATGACTCCAGACTGTGTCAAATTGACATAAAACTATCCAGCACAAAAGTAGAATAGTAAATGGTATAAAGATACCCATATTTGTTTTTCCTGTTTTAATATAATGATGGTCTTTAGATACATAACTGTGAATACTTTATAATAATAAAATAGCATGAGGACATTGAGCTTCTCCATTCATAGTTCAGACTTACATGGAACTGTTTATTAAGAAGAGAAATATCGTCTCATTTTTCAGTATTAATTAATGATAATGGTGGTTCTGTCTCACCAACTGCATTTTAGCAATTAGCTCAAACCCTATCTCCTTCTTATGGAAGACATTTTATTTTGGAAATGTGATTCACAGATCAGACAAAAGTTCTATAAAACAATGTCAAGAAAGCAGCTCGAGAGTCAGCAGCATGGATGCCTTAACCTTATCCTCATTCACTCATACTCGACAAATGATAAATTATTTTAGTTAAAAATTCTTTTGGTGTTTCTGCTTTCATTTTTACCCTTTTCATGTTCACCTTCCATGACATGCCATGCTCAAAACCTATTCCCATATTCTTTGATTTTTTTCCCCTTTGTTTTTTCTCACATCATTTTCTCACAGCCAGATTAATGTCAGAGTCTCTCAGCATCTAAACTCATGATGGTTCCCCCAATACAAAAATAAATGCAGCATAAAATGCAAAATTACTACAACCAAAGCCCAATTGTTATTAATTTTACTGTTCTTATTTTATGTATTTTGTCAAATTTTAATTTTATTTCTTCATTTCCAACAAACGTTTATTCTGAAGAATTAAAAAGAACCTAGAGAGTTGGGCAGAGAATAAGAGGCTACAAGAGAAGTGGGAAGGGAAGCAGACATAAAGAAAATTAATAAAATAAGATAGAATAAAAATGAAATAAAAAATAAAGACAAAGAAAGAAAATTTCTAGAAATAAAGAGCTGAATGAATGGCTGGAATATGTGCAGGCATATTTTAAAGATGGTTTAAATCCGGCATTTTATTAACAGTACATGGATCAAGGTTTTTTTTTAGTTGTCTAGCTGGTGGAATTATTTTGCTGCCACCTGGCTATTTGTTACCTGCCCCTCTTATTCTTTTATAATGGTATTTTCAAAGTGTGATTGTCAGACTAGCGCTATCAGTAGCATGGTGGTACTTCCTAGAGATTCTTAGGTCTCACTGCAGACTTAGTGTTGGGAGCACTAGAGGATGTAGTGGTGCAACACGGCATGAATGAACTCTCCAGGAATGGCTGACCCTGCAATGGACTTACTTCCCCTTCTTTCTCCATCTGTTACTTGCCAGGAGTGGAAACCCTGTGTACTTATTATTTTCCCCATTGCTCTGATAAAATTCTTAATGAATGCAACTTTAGAGAAGAAGCATTCATTTTGGCTCACTATTTGAGAGTGAGTCTAACATGGTAGGAGGATAGCAGCTTGTTTATAAGGCTATTCTTAAGGCAGGAATTGTTTCATCCCCGCACTGAAAGCAGAGGGAGATGGATGCTTGGACTCCTTTCTCCTTTTCCTCTAGTCCAGGACCCCAGCCCATGCAAAAGTACTGACCATACTATGCCAAATCTTCCTGCCTTACTTAAAACCATCTAGAACAACTCTATTCATAGACACTCATAAACTTTATCTCTGAGTTGATTCTGGATCAATTAAATTCAACTCTAAGTCTAGATACAATTAAAATTAATTCTGTATCCAGAATATTGGTAGTTACTCTTCAAGTTTCTTTGAGATTGTACCTTTTTAAATTCACTTATCTTTCCGCTACACCCCAAAAACTATGACCACAGTACAGTGGATTTAGGCACACTTTCCTTTCTCTTTCATGAGACAAAAATATCTTAATGAAGAATAGAATTTAGCTGACGATATCTTGCTCATTTCTGCACAGTCTACACTGGGCACAAAGGCTGAATATCTTCATTTATTAGTGAACAAAAACTCGTGGCATTTCAAGTGCCCTTAGCTTACATTATGATTTGAACTTTCTATAACACACATGCAAACTAGAAAGAAAACACATTTCAAAGTAAATAACCAAAAAAGAAAAATAAACTAGGAAACTTCAAATACCCTGAAACATGGACATTTCAAATGGTTCATTTTTCTTATAGAGATAGATTGGTTCACGCAGAGATTTTCCATTAGCTTTCTCTTCAAAACTGCATGCACCTGCCCCTCTCTCGCAGAGGGCAAATATGAAAACTGCTGCTGAAGCTGGGCTTTCCAGAAAAGACCTGGAGTGGGGTCTTCTATAGGATTCAGGGCTCTGATGCTGGGATAACCAAATAAGGTACTCTGTCCTCCAGGTTGGAGAAGTTTTGGCTTGACAGATTGAAACCTTTTTGTTTGGTTGGTAACACCAGGGAAACACAGGGCTACTGTCCAAGTAACCCCTGGTGACTCCTCAAGTGAGGTAATGATAGCTTAGAGAACCTCAGAACAGTAATACACTGTGGTTGTCCAGCCTATAAAATGGAGAGGAAATGGTTTTTCCCAAGTCCTGGGTTACATTTTTACTCTCCAAATCTGAGCGTGGGAGTGTGGCACCAGCCAAGTGGAACAGTTCTGTTAGCAAGATGTTTCTTGCTCTGCCTACAGGCTTCAATCCAGAAACTCAGTTTCTAACTGGAGCCCTCTGTGATAATGGAAGATGAACTTCTGCTAGGGCTTTTTGTTCACTTCTGTAGGCCATATATCTGCACACCCCAGGAACAGACAAAAATTAGAGAAACCTTACCTGATAACTTTTTTATGAAAACCAAGTATTTGAAGATGGTGAGCAAAACCCTCCTCCCGTCTACACAGTTGATGCCCGCCCTTCCTCCTCTGCCCAATGCAGTGTTCAGTGTTGATGGAATCAAAATATAAAATTGAGTGAATCCATTAGGTAGGAATAAGCCACCAGTATGCTGATATATTTTAGACATTCTGTAGTACACCCCCAATTGGGTCTTTTTCCAAACCTGGAAATCCTTCAAAAAAGGGGTTCTCAGGCATCCATCTGCTGTAAAGACAACTGATAGAGTCCCTAAGTGCAGATATCTCACCAAAGAAAATATATAAAGGGCAGCAATTATCCCACTGTATTTGCTGTTAGGAAACCCAACATTAAAACAATGAAATTCTGCATCACACCAAGCACAGTGGCTTCCATCCAAACACCATTGGGAGGGGAGGAGAAACACTGAGTGTTTGTGGGATCAAATTTCTCATTTTCCTGGTGGTAATGACAAATGACATGCCTACTTTGGATACTGGTTTTTAAGGATAAACAGCATCTTAAAAGACCTAAGTATTTTAGCCAGACATATTAGCTTAGGTGAATGAGCTTATGAGCATAGAATTTGATGCCATTGAAAGGATAGAGAAATTGTTCTTACAAATCCAAATCCCAGAAGCAAGTATTCCCATAGGCAAATAGACAAGAAAGCTTTGGAGCTTAGATACAATCAAATATTACCCACTTATAAAAGTAAGTGTGCTGTCAAATACTGGTAGACACTGAGGAGAAATATAATGTATTACCTAGAGATGGTAGACAGTCTGAGGAGTTTGCATGTGTGATAGCGTGTGTGACACTGTAAAGAGACTAGAGTGCAGAGAGAGTAAAATGTCATTGACTAAGAGGATGAAAAAATGAAACTAGAAGGTTGAGAGGGTAAGCTCCAGAAGGATTCTAAAGCTCTGAGACAATCCTCTATGATACTTCAATGGTGGATGCAACAACATGCATTTATTGAAATTCATTTAGAGCCAGCTTTACACAACATAGGACAGACATAAAAGAAACTGTGACCACTGCTTAGTAATGATGCACCACTATTGGCTCATCACTAAGCTCTTCTGAATGTCTGAAACCACATTTGTGTATCTGAATACCTTTCCCTTTTCTCTCTGTTTTTTGCTTTATAAACTATCCACAGTGGATTCTTTCAAGAGAACATCACCCTGACTCATGATCTCTACTGTACACTCACCCCTGTTGATAGCATAGTTTCTGGGAGCTAATATCCCCTACACCAAAACAGTGAATGACTGACAAACTATTTAACACATGTATATGAATATGTAGGATAGTGGAATAACAAGAGAAAGAATTATTCTCTTTGTGGTAAAGATATTATAGATATTTAATAACTATTGTCTTCACATATTAAATTGTTTAGTCTATGCACAGCAGTGTATAAACATTTCACACCAAATACATTCTCTATTGTCTCACTTATCCAGAGGGCCTGATCCAGCTGGGGGCTCCACAGCCTTTGGTTCATAATTCATGTGCTTCCATTTATTTGGCTATTTGTCCCTGTGCCTCTCCAATCTTGGTCTCAACAATTCACGTTCTTACAGTCCCTCCTCTTTCTCGACAACTGGACTCCTGGAGCTCCACCTGGGGCCTGGCTGAGGATCTCTGCATCCACTTTCATCAGTTATTAGATAGCTTCAACTGTTTGGGAGGCATCCAGGCTGTGGGACCAGGACCTGTCCTTAGTACATGAGCTGGCTGTTTGGAACCTTGGGCTTACACAGGGACACTTTGCTAGGCCTGGAAAGAGGGGACTGGACTTGCCTGTACTGAATCCATCAGGTTTAAATGAATCCCCAGGGGAGTCTTGGCCCTGGAAAAGATGGGAACAGAGGGGAGAGGATGGGGGGAGGGGGGGGGCAGGGGCTGGAGAAGGCAGGACAGGGGAACCTATTGCTGATGTGTAAAATTAGAGAACACAAATATAATAAAAATAAAATAAAAACATACATTCTCTAACTAATTTATTAACCTAGTGTGCAGATGCCTGTTCTTCCCAATTGTTCAGATGAAAAGTGAGGAATGACAACCAAAAACTATGTGATTTATTTTTCCAGACATTTCAGTTTCAATATGAGGTTGAAGCTGTATTCAATCCAAGTTCCATTTGAAATCTTATGTGAAAAGCCATCTGCCTCCCAAGCCCTGTCACAGCAGAAACTGAGGGTTTTACTAAAAGAATCACCCTGTGACTTCAACCTTGGAAAAGTTCTTCCCATGTCTTTTTGAAATATGAGTTTAATTGGTCTTAAATTGGATCAGCCACCTCCTGAAGGCTTAGAATTGTCTGCTCTAAATTCTCCTTGCTCTAAAATGTTCTTATCAAGAAACTTAGAAGAAACACAATAAATCTTGTTAAAATTATTTTAGCAATCTTTTGCCAAAAAACACTTACAATGCAAAAATTGTTCAAGGGCTTCACTTATAGAAGGTTATCCTAGCTAAATCAGGAAAGTTCTGTGTGATCCTGAAGCAGCATAATAAAGAAAGACAATAAAGAATTGGAAGAAGATCCAGTGTCGTTAGTAATATATTTAATAGCACAACTTCCTGTTTGTATCTGTACACTTGCTGAAGAGGGTATGGTTATATGTTATTGGAAAGCTAAATAATTTTTATGCTGCTACTGAGTGAACATTCTGGAAATCCAGTTTCTGGGATGGCAGATAAAGTTTTTGAAAGGGAGGTGTTTTGCTCTGAACACTGTGATACAAATTGCCAAAGAAGGTACCCAGCTGAGCACATGGATACCTTGCAGGAGCTGAGTGGCAGAGAGGTCATTCATGCTATGGAGTACACTACACAAACAGCAAGCCATAAAATCTGCCTAAAACACTGAAGACAGCTTATGTTGGAGAGGATATGGAGAAAGGGGAACACTCCTACACGACTGGTGGGAATACAAACTTGTACAGGCACTTTGGAAATCGATATGGAACTTTTTTAGATAATTGGGAATCAACCTCCTTCAAAACCGTGTTATACCACTCTTGGGCATATACCCAAGGAATGCTAAATCATACCACAAGGACACATGCTCAACTATGTTCATAGCAGCATTATTTGTAATAGCCAGAACCTGGAATCAACCTAGATGCCCTTCAACTGAAGAATGGATAAATAAAATGTGGTACATATACACAATGGAGTACTACTCAGCAGAGAAGAACAATGACATTGTGAGGTTTGCAGGCAAATGGATGGAACTAGAAAATATCATCCTGAGTGAGGTAACCCAGACTCAGAAAGACAAACATGGTATGTACTCACTCATAAGTGGATACTAGATATAAAGCAAAAGATAACCAGACTAAAACTCACAACTCCAGGGAGGCTACCTAGTAAAGAGGACCCTAAGAAAGACCCAGGGATCACCCAGTGACAGAGAAATGAGTGAGAGCTACGTGAGCAAACTGGAGGTGAGGGGTTAATGGAGGGCAAAGGTCAGGGGAAAGAGAGCTTAGGGGAGCTGGAGGTCACAGCTGGATCAGGAACAGAGTGGGAGAGCAAGGAAAGAGATACCATGATAAATGAAGACCCCATGGAAATAGGAAGAAGTTGAATGCTAGTGAGGTCCCCAGAAATCCACAAAGATACCTCCACTATGAGAATGTGCATGAGCTGACCTACTCTGGTTATCAAATGGCCAAACACTGTCATGATAGAACTCTCATCCAGTGACTAATGGAAGCAGATGCAGAGATCTACAACCAAGCCCCAGGTGGAGTTCCAGGAGTCCCATCGGCAAGAGAGTAGAGGGATTATATGAGCCAGAGATATCAAGGCCATGATTGTAAAAAGCACAGGGACAAATAGTCAAACTTGCGGAAACACATGAAACTGTGAACCAATGGCTGAGGAGCCCCCATGGAACTGGACCAGGCCCTCTGGATAAGTGAGACAGTTGATGAGCTTGAACTGTTTAGGAGGCTCCCAGGCAGTGGTACCTGGACCTGTCCTTGGTGAATGAGCTGGCTTTTTGGAACCTAGGGCCTATGCTAAGACACTTTGCTCAGCCTTGGTGCAGGGAAGAGGGGACTGGACCTGCCTCAACTGAATCTACCAGGTTGAGCTGAATTCCCAGGGGAGAACTTGCCTTGGAGGAGGTGGATATGGGGGTGTGGTTTTGGGGGGAAGGCTAGGGGCTGGGAGGAGGGAGGATAGGGAAATCTGTGGCTGATAAGTAAAATTAAATTAATTATAAAATAAAAATATTTATTTACAAAAAGAAAATGCAACACAGCTAAGACATATAATGTTCCTTCAGAATCTCTGTGGCACCCACTTTGGAAAGTATATTTGTAACACTCATGCATATTTCTGTACACCAGGAGATGAAGGGTGAACATAGAGTGCAGAGACAACAAATGGGGAGGTATTTCAATTCCCCAAAGCATATATAGTCTAAGGACTGGGAGACTGTTCCAATATGTAGTTCTGTAAGACTCTAAGATTTGCTCCCCTTGACCAAAATTTCCAAATGATCTTTCTCTTCTGTCTTTCCCCTACCTTGAGCCTAATTATTCTCATGTTACCCTTCCTAAAAAGATCCCATACCTGCAGCTTTCATTCATTCTTGTGTTTTATCGAGAACAACCCCTCCCTCTTGCACCATCCAGCCTTTATTTTTTTTCATTTTTCTTTATTAAGAAATTTTCTACTCACTCCACATGTTATCCACACACACCCTCTCCTCCCTACTCCAAGCCCCCAGCAATCTTTCCCAAGCCACCCGCATCCCCACATCCCACAAATCGAGGTCTCCC
This sequence comes from Onychomys torridus, assembly GCF_903995425.1. Classification (NCBI taxonomy): domain Eukaryota; kingdom Metazoa; phylum Chordata; class Mammalia; order Rodentia; family Cricetidae; genus Onychomys; species Onychomys torridus. Next base: position 43,678,972 of record NC_050446.1, on the reverse strand, counting down.
ATGGGGAGTCAGCAGAATCCAGCACACTGAGTCTAGGCAGGTCCAAGACACTTCCCACTGTGCCAAGGCTGTGCAAGGTGTCACACCACAGGCACCAGATTCCAGAAGCCTGCCCATAGACCAGGGACAGATCCTGATTCCACTGCCTGGGTGCCCCCAAACAGTTTGAGCCAAATAACCATCTTCTGTAATTGGAGAGCTTCTCTCCAGGTGCTACCAAGCCCTGTTAGTCCAACAACCAACTTGTAAAATAAACACACAGACATTTATATTATTTAAACTGCTTGGCTATTAGCTCAGGCCTACCATTGTCTAGCTCTTACTCTTATATTTAGCCCATTTCTATTAATCTATACTTTGTCACATGGCTCATGGCTTAACAGTACCTTCTCTCTTTCTTGTCATGGCTGCGGCTGGCAGTGTCTCCCCGCCCCAGCCTTTCACCTCCCAGAATTCTCTTCTCTCTTGTCCCGCCTACACTTCCTGCCTGTCCACTGGCCAAACAGCATTTTATTTATACAGAGCGATATCCACAGCAGTCTTCCATATCCAGAGGGCTTAGTCCAGTCCCATGGGGTACCCACAGCCACAAGTCCACAGTTCATGGGCTTCCACTAGTGTGGCTGGTCATTTCTGCATGTCCCCATCGTGATCTTGATGTCCCTAGACAAAAGCTCTATGATGACAGTTAAGTGATTTGCTAGGCTGGTCACCAGAGCAGACCAGTCCAGGCACCCTCTGGACCAATGCCAGCAGACCAAGGCGGGGTCAACCTTGTGGATTCCTGAGAGCCTCTCCAGCACCCTGCCTCTTCCTATTCCCATGATGTCCTCATCTATCATGGTATCTTCCTCCCTGCCCTTCCCCTCTGTCCTTGTTCCAGCTTGACTCTTCCATTTCCCTATGTTCTCATGCCTCACTCCTCACCCTCTGCCTCCACCCCACACCCCGTCCACTCATGTCGATCTCATCCACTTCTCCTTCACAGGATCATCAATGTGTCCCTCCTAGGGTCTTTTCCTGTTAGCAAGCCTCTCTGGGAGTTGTGTGTTGCAGTCTGGCCATCCTGTCCCTCCCATTTAGTATCCACTTATGAGTGAGTACATTCTGTGTTTGTCCTTCTGAGTCTGGGTTACTTCACTAGAGATGATATTTTCAAGATCCATCCATTTGTCTGCAAATTTCATGATATCATTGTTTTTTACTGCTGAGTAGTACTCCATTGTGTATATGTGCCATGTTTTCTTTACCCATTCTTCAGTTGAGGGGTATACAGGTTGTTTCCAGGTTCTTGCTCTTACAAATAATGCTGATATGAAAATAGTTGAGCATGTGTCCTTGTGGTCAGATTGATCATTCTTTGGGTATATGCCCAAGAGTGATATAACTGGGTCTTGAGGAAGACTTATTCCCAATTTTCTGAGAAAGCACCATACTGATTTCCAGAGTGGCTGTACAAGTTTGCATTCCAACCAACAGTGGAGGTGTGTTCCCCTTTCTCCACATCCTCTCCAACATAAACTGTATTCAGTGTTTTTTGACATTTTTGCCATTCTGACACGTGGTATCTAAGAGTTGTTTTGATGTATATTTCCCTGATGACTAAGGATGTTGAGCAATTCCTTACCTGCCTTTCAGCCATTTGAGATTCTTGTGTTGGGAATTCTCTGTTAAGCTCTGTAGCCCATTTTTATTGGATTGTTCCTTATTTTGATGTCTAGCTTTTTGAGTTCTTTATATATTTTGGAGATCAGCCCTCTGTCAGATGTGGAACTGGTGAAGGTCTTTTCCCATTCTGTAGTCTGCCATTTGGTCTTATTGACCATGTCCTTTGCTCTAAAAACAGATTCTCAGTTTCAGGAGGCTCCATTTGTTAATTGTCACTCTCAGTATCTGTGATACTGGTATTATATTTAGGAAGTGGTCTCCTGTGTCAATTCGTTCCAGACTACTTACTGTTTTCTCTTCTATCAAGTTCAGTGTAACTGATGCACTTGGACTTGAGTTTTGTGCATGGTGGTAGATATGGATCTATTTGTAATCTTTTGCACGTTGACATCCAGTTATGCCAGCACCATTTGTTGAAGATGCTTTTTTTTTTTTTTTTTCATGGTACAGTTTTGGCTTCTTTGTTGAAAATCATGTGTTTGTAGGTTGTGGATTAATGTTGGGGTCTTCAATTTGATTCCATTGGTCCACATGTCAGATTATATGCTAGTACCAAGCTGTTTTTTTTTTTATTACTATAGCTCTATAGTAGAGCTTGAAGTCAGGTATCATGATGCCTCCAGAGGTTGCTTTATTATATAGGATTCTTTTAGCTATCCTAGGTTTTTTGTTTTTCCATATAAAGTTAATTATTATTCTTTCCAAGTCTGTGAGGAATTGTGTTGGGATTTTGATGGGTATTGCATTGAATCTGTATATTGTTTTTGGTAATATTGCCATTTTTACTATATTGATTCTACCTATCCATGAGCATGGGAGATCTTTCCATTTTCTGATATCTTCTTCAATTTCTTTCTTCAGAGACTTAAAGTTCTTATCATACAGGTCTTTCACTTGCTTAGTTAGAGTTACCCCAAGGTATTTTATATGATTTGTCCAGCCTTTATTTATAATGTTAGTTAAAAATACAATGTTAGCTAGCCATTATAAATAGTTGGTTCAGTATAATTTTTATATCAATTATTTGACCATATCTTCTGCAAAGGTTCTCTGACCAGTTTGCCCTGGCAGCATGACTAGAAGCATTCACTCTTTTAAAAATGGTGGGTTATCAGGTAAAATGATGTCTTCATATCCTTCTATTATTTATCTTGCAATGTACTGAAGTGCTTGAGAGATTGTGGTTCCAAATCCTCACTTACAATGTGTTATGAATTATTTTTCAACATCAGCGTTAGCTCTTTCTCTTTTCGTAAGTTAGTCAAGATGAACTCTATGGTCAATGAAACTACTGCTTGTGTTGATTGTGGCAGTATTGTGTTCCCCAAAATATTGTGCACACTTTTAAACTTACCTGGGGTCAGAGAACAGAAGAACCACTGTATTAAACATAGAGGTTAGGCAGTGGTAGCACACTCCTTTAATCCTAGCATTCCAGATCCAGAGATCTACCTGGATCTCTGTGTGTTGAAGGATACAGCCAAGCATAGTGATTCATGCCTTTAATCCCAGAATGTGAGCCTTTAATGCCATGGAGTGATGGCAAAAAACAGAAAGGTATATAAGATGTGAAGACCAGAAAATAGAAGCTTTTAGGTGGTTAAGCTTTCAGGGTTTTGAGAAGCAGTTCAGCTGAGATTCATTCTGGACGAGGACTGAGAAGCTTCCACTCTGAGGAAACATGATCAGCTGAGGAATTGGTAAAGTGAGGAAGCTGTGGCTTCTTCTGCTTCTCTGATCTTCCAGCATTCACCCCAATACCTAGCTACAAGTTTGATTTTTTAAATAAGAACCTTTAAGATTCATGCTAGAGTTGATGAAAATATCTTTCTTGCTACTAATTAGTTATTTCCCCCTTTCCAAGAACATACTGGATTCAAAGGTTAGGCTGCCTCACCAGGGGCCAACTTTACCAAGTCTCCATTTCTCCAGGACTGTGTTATTCACAGAGTATGTAAATAGATGGTATAAGTGTCACATTTAGACAAAAAAGAATCAGGTTTAAGTGTAATATGATCTCTTGCCAGCTGAAAAAGAAAGTATCTGCAACAGTGGATGAATTGGAGCATACTAATATAGAAGTAGCCAATTTTTAACACACAGAGCTGTCTACCAACCACATGTATTGGTATATAAATAAGTTAAAAATTAATACTTGAGGACTGAAAATGCAGCTTAGTAACAAAGTACATGATGGGTATGGGTAAAAAACACTGGAAAAATGCCATAATACCAAAAAAGTACAAAAACAAATTAAATTAAATTAAAATGTAAAAGTGAGAAATATAGAATGATAGACTATTGCTTCTTAGGGTCTACTTCATTAGTAATAAATAAACAAAATAGCAAAATAAAACCCTAGCAATTATATTAAGATAAATTAATGTAAAAGCTCTTGTCTGAACTTAATATATCAATATGGTCAAATTTATTTTTAAAATTTTATGTAGATTTATCTGTTTTAAAAATAAGACCTAGTTCTTACAGTTAGGTACACTGTGAATGCATGAAATTACTTTAAATACCTCAGCAATAATACACACATTTTATAATTTAAATTCTAAACTCAAAAGGAGAAGATAAACATTAAACATTTTCAGACAAGAAATTAGTTCATTTCTAGGTCTGATATTATTTAATATATTCAATTTCCATGATTTTCATGAGTAAGAAAATGTTTGATCTGTTTTACACCATTGACATACACACATTCATTATGATTTATCAGAGTTCCTTCAAAAGAGTTTAGATTCTTGTTTCCTAGAATCAGAAATATCTTTTCTATCAAGACCACAGTTTGCTGACATAGCTTCTATGACTCTTAGAGGCAAGGTTCAGCCTCCCATAAGATGATGCCAGTTGCTAGGGAGATGGTAACCCACTGAAATTTGACAGTTCTTAGAGAAGGAACTGTGGGGTTGGAGCATAGGTAAGTTTGCCTGTTATTGCGATGAATGACTGGCAGGAGTAACGTAGGGGTTTAGTGTTGACTGACAGATTCATAAGGTATAGTTCACTGTGGCAAGGCATGGCAGCTATGACAGCTCTACCACCATCATCAAGAACATGAAGTGACAGTTTCTCATGACTCAGTGGATCAGGAAGCAGAGAGCTCAGCTTGAAGGGATGGGTTAAAGCATACAAAACCCAACACCACCAGTCATGCTTGCAAACACAAAGATCTACTACCTACACACACACAGTCACCAGGTGGCCACCAAGCATTCAAACACATAAGCCTCTGTGAGACACTTCATATACAATCCACAGCAAAATGAAAGACCTCAGGAACATATACAATCAAGAAATGACAGGAACTATTATGCCTTGCTCTAAGCCATCTAAACTTCATCCCAAAAATAATACCCCTAAATCATGTATCTCCAAAATACTAATAATTAAACTTGATAATATAATATGGAAACACATTATTTGTAAGTAATATATTTTTCTTATCTCTCCTACTCTGTTTCTTCTCCTAGATGTTCCTTCCCTGATGTTGCTGAGCACCCACTTACAAGTTTAGGCTTTCCTGACACTTAATATAGGTAGAATACAAATACTGAAGATAGGAATTTAGCCTCCAAAATAAAAGACCAATGTTTGAAAACCCTAAATCGTCATTGCCCTCACACCATAGTGAGTTGGAGCATGTCAGCAAGAAGTGTGCAACAAATAACATACTGATAACTAGGAGTCTGGGATCACCTATAGTTAAAATCCTAAGGAGTTTGAAAAAAATGAATCAGAAATGCAATCTTAAAATAATTACAGTCCCTTTTTTATGTGATATGAGATTATGGGCTGGGCAAAGAAGTCACCGTAAAGACAATATTTATTTCATATGCCCCATTACTAACCAGCCACTCTCCCTGCTAGCCACATTGGTGAGCTCCAGTTTCAGTGAGAGACGCTTTGTCAAACAATAAAGAGAAAAGCAACAGAGCAAAATTCTTGATGTCACACTCTGAAATTCACATGGACTGCCTTTGCTGCACACACACACAAATGAACACACACAGACAAACTCACAAAAGAATATGAAGTTATGTATTTGCTGGAGACTTGAAGTAAATATATGCATATATATGATATGAATATGTATTGTTGGTTTCTAGCATCCATCCTCTTTAATGCCATCTACAGGAAAGGTTCCTTTTGCTTCGTTTCATTTTGTTTGGTAACTATCCTTGCTTCTGAGAAGCTACCTTGGTGCTAGACACTAGACAGGAGCAGGTTGAACTGTGAGTAATCATAACACCCCTCTTGTCAGTGATTGATTTCAGAAATGTGACCCACTTTCAAAGAGTGAAATATGAGGAGATATTTTCTGAAAATCAGTGAACAATTAGTCTTCTGTCTTCTGAAAATAACTCCTGGAATGACCTACTGTCCGTCTCTGTGATGATAGTGATTTGATGGGAAGTCTGAGTAGTTCAGCAAACTTAATTAACCAACTCAAGAAAAAGTGAACATGGAGGGAGCAACAGCTTAAAGAACTTTCTGAAAAAAAAAAAAACAGGAACATTAGATCACTCATAGTTATTTTAGCTTACAATGAATGCTAAGGGCTTCATCTAGTTTTATATTATTTCTAAAGGCATAAAACTGATAGGGTAAAAGCCATTTTTCTCAATATGACAGGTCTTTCCATATCTTTCTATTTTTTCTTCTTTTGCTCCCGAGTACTTAGGAGATGAGAGAGGAGATCTGTGAAATTATTCTGAAACTTGCCTTTGTTTTGTGGCTCCCCCTCTATCAGAGAGAGTTATCAAGGCTGTGTGCATTCTTGATGCTAGCAAGTGAAAAAATTAATTTCTCTTGGAAACTGAACTTTAGACTTTTATATCACAGAACTAAGGAATGGAAACTTTTATCACTAGAGCTATAAAAACAATTTTAATAACTTTTGGGGTACTTATGTTGATGTCTCTTAAATGGGTCATTTTGCCACATACATCCACACAAAGGTAATATGATGCTGCTGTTTTTTTTTCTATTTTACTTTTGTGTATTTCCACAGATCTTGTATGTAGCACTTATTCCTCTTTCAGAGTTCACTGGGTTCAGAATATTATCTACTGAAGAGCAGAATTCCTATTTATAAGAAGATGAAGAGCTATTGGAAAACCAATATATCACAATCTATTTTGGTATTAATTTGAAGTAATCTATCTAGCTGTCATGATGCTTTGGAAACATTGTTCATTTTGAGTCACTATGTACTGATGCCATCACAGATCAGATTTATTTGTCCCAGAAATCCATCTGAGGATTTAAAAATAAAACATTTACTTACTGAAATATTAAAATACCAAATATTCTTTGATGCACTGATGAGTAAGGAGTGATGCACAGGGAGGTATGAGCAGAGTGAACATGGCAATAACCTCACCAACAAAGGAGATGAAGCATGGTGAGGACAGGAGCAGGTCTGAACAAGCAATAATGAAAACAAGACATAAAGCTGCATTTGGATCCTTCCCTTGTTTTCCATTTTATTTATATTTCCCTCTATTTTCTGATAACTTTAAGGAGGACTTGGTTGCTTTGATATTTTAAAGGAAACATCTTTGTTCTATTAATATCAAACTGGACATTTTGAACATGGCTGGGATCAAACCCAGGACCTCATATATTTTAGATTAGTGTTCTCTTACTGCGTTAAACCTGAACCCCTGATTGTGAGCTTAAGGATGCAATGTCCTTCTAGTTTTGCCATGAAAATCCTTTTAATCCTTAAAATTAATTATGAAAAATAACATAAAAATATCTACATGATGATAAATCACTAGCAAAGGGAAACATTTTGTCTTTTAAATATGTTTGACAGTAACTACAGAACAGTACCACTTTAAAATTCTTACTGTATTAAGTTCAACACAATTTTCGTTGTTGAAACTTATCTAAAGGAGTTCGTCAAACAAGATTTCTCTTGTTAAAGTTTGGCTTATAAAGCATTGGTTCTAGCTAAGAATTTTGTCAATTATGGGGAGATTTTGAGACTTCCTTCTAAAATGTTGGATATTTAGAATGCTATTGTACATGAAACATTGACATGTAATTACTATTAAAAAGAAAATCAGAAATATGTAGGTTTATTTTTGTTTCCAATAAAAATAAAATAAATATTGAGGTAGCAACTGTATATGTGCCAATATTTTAGGATTGTTTATACTGATTATTCATAGTTTGAGAATGACTATCTGTACCAAAGCCAACTCACAGAGGAGCCTGTCCCTTTTCACATGTCTACAGACTGGATGAGTCTTCCAAATTTCACTTGTCATCTTGGATATGTTCACTAGTTGCAAGATCTTCCTTTAATTGCAAATTCCTGATCAGAGTTGAATGCACAAAGGTAAACAAGATAAGGAACTCACACAAAAGTTAATTAGGCAATTCACTGTGGCAGTGATATAGCATGAATTTGACCTAAGGCAATTCAATAATTGTGAAGTAAACAATTGATTGCATGTAACATATGAACCTAATATTTCAAATTAGGTATTTTGTAAAACTATATGTGCTGACTAGGTCCCTACATGTACTATGAACCATACTATAACCCAAGAAAGAAATCATAGTGGTCAGTTTATCACTTGAAAGAATTTCAGTAGCTGTAGGCTAGTACAGCGTGTAGATTTACTTATACCTGTAATTATGTGATGATACATATTTCATATATTTGTAAGCCAGGATTTATTCTAATAACCAGGGCTACAAGAGTAAACCATCTCTATATCACAAAACCTGTAATCTAGTTAAAGGTGAAACAGGCATTAACAATGAGTTTTTGAAAAATGAAGATGAACTAGCAGAAGGAACAAAGTAAATACAAAAATTTATATTGGAGGGTTGGAGATAGTTTCTCGGGCAATGAAGTATTTTAAAAAAACTTCCTTGAATGAGCAGGTTATGCAGATATCTGAATAAAAGAGTTTTCCAAAAAGAGGCAATAACAAAATTGAAGTAGAGATGTAATGTAAGGCTATTATTATTGAAACAGACAAAGAAAAAAGAGAAAGGAAAAAGAGAGGTTCAGAAAGGGAACCTGGGTCAGACCTTGTGTATCTTTTAAATTATATTTAAGGAAGTCCAGACTATTTTACTGTTTGTAAAGGAACCTATAGATGTGTTGGTCTGAGGAAGGCAGGAAGGTCTCTTAGCCAGGAAAGGATTCCTTTGAATGCTGATGTGGAAACGAATGATAAAGGTATGAACAAACAGAAAGACTGGTTAGAATGACTCCATGTATTTACTGCTCTGAGGAATCTGGAATTTCTTTTATTGCTGTTTTAAGTGCAGCTGAGAACCACTGGTGTTACTGGACTATCTCATCCTAAGCTAGGACATAGTTGTGATAGACAGTCATGGTTTCTTAGCACTTCATAACTAAAAGGGTCAGACTTCTGCTAACTCATTTTTCTTGTAGTTTTCTTTTTAAAAAAAAAAGATCTATTTTTTGTTGATTTTCAGACTTAATTCTTAAAATATTATTAATTCCTTGACAATTGCATGCAATGTATTTTGTGACATTTACTTGGACTCCTCCCATTAGCTCTTCTACACCCACCTTCTCCTCATTCCTACTCCCAACATCATATTGCCTTTAAAAAATGTGTTTGTTTTTTTTTATAATCTATTAAGTTAAATTGTTGCTACTCATGCACTCCCAGCTGTAGGAAAACCCACTATAGTCTGGTCAACCTAACAGAGTACTGACTCTCCTTTCCCTAGAAGTGATCAGCTATTTGTAACTCTTCAGCTAACTAGAAGTGGATGCTCATGGACCACTTACCCTACATGCTAGAATGTTGATTGATTTGATTTGTGCAGGCTTTTGCAAGCAAACACAGATGGTGTGAATTTATGAGTACGGCTGTATATGTCCAGAAAAATACACTTTCATGCTGGTCCTCCTTGACCTCTGGCTCTTATAATTTCCTTGCACCTCTCTTCCACAATGATCCATTAGCCCTGCATGAGGAACAGATATTGTAGTATGGTGGTTGGTTTAATTGCCATAGATGTGGATGACTAGCCCATTGATATTGATTTGCTATACCTTGCCCAGTTTTGAGTTTGTTCATTAACTACCATCCACTACTTGATGTGGTCTGTGATATCTGCTGATGTATGGGAAGAGAGATACAAATTAAAAGATCAGTTTAATACTGTGTCCACGTAGCAGAATAATAATAATAGAGTCACCTCTGGGACTTATGCGTTCCTCAACCATGGATTCTTGTTCGGATTTAAGGTACAGGCATATGTTTCCTCTTGTAAAGCCTATGAGGTGCTATAAAAACAATGAAAAACGTGTTGATTGCCCCCATGACTTTTATATCACTATTGCACCCATGAGCATATCTTAACATGCTTGTCATTATTGTAGTTCAACAGGTTTCACAGCTGTTCAGATTAGTGATGGTTCTTTTCCCCCAGCTGCTGACAAAGCACATTCTGAAACTATGGAAGTTATAAGCTTAATTTTTAATGACTTATTTTGTAAAAATTTCTTTCCAAAACCTTGTCTGAATGTCTTCAAGAATCTGAGTTTACAGGGAATGATGACTAACTAGAGCAACAGATGAGCTTATGTCAATCCTAAAAGGAAGGTAGAGGTACTACATGATATTTTCTTGCTAATATTGGGATCATAGAAAGCAAACAGGATGAGAGACAAAATGCTTCAGAGTAGTGCCAGTCAACCACTGACTGTATGAGAAAAGAAAACCTTTGACTAGCTGGAAATCGTAAAGAAAGAGAAGGCACATTGCTTTGAGGAAGCTGCCTCTGTGTTTTGAGAATGAATTGGATGAGGAAATATAGCATTGTTTATTTCACAATCATTCCCTGCCTGGAATCAATTCAGCATGAAAGAATTTGCCTCCCAACTGATTATGTCTATTTAAATGCCATTCAGTGTTATTTTTCTTTTATTCAGAAATATTTGTTTTGTGCCTGTTATATGACAGAAACTATTCTCAGTAGAGCAATGAGCAAAACAGAAATGTTCCATACTCAGGCAGCTAAAATTCTAGCTTCAAAGACACAGGAATAAACAAACAAACAAATAGCTAAACAACAACCAGGCAATCTGAAGACGTAAATTCTATGAAGAAAAATATAGTTGGATGAAGGAGTCTGGGGAGCTGTAAATAGGAGGCTATTGTTTTCATGGATCAGTCAGGAAAACTGACATTTTGACATTAATGCACAATAATTACAGGAAATTTTAATTATAAGGATGTACAAAATGAAACCTGAAATCTATTCAATTTTGTTATCTAGGTATGGATAGGCTGTGTTAGTATTTTAACTGCTTCACATTATATTATTGTTCCATGCATGTGATATATGCTGTTAAATAAGATCATTGCATTTCCCTCTTTGTCTCACTGTATGTAGTAACTAACAATAGAAATGGGTAGTTTATTGCTCCACTGTCATATCTGACCATTGACCACTGTTGCCTAATGAAATGTTCAGTAGAAGAGATTTGTGCCAGTTCTATGTATATTCTTAATGTGCAACTGCCTGTTTTTGTGTTTCTACATTGATCTTCTATGATAAGAACATACCCCAAACATGGGCTCCCGTCTGCAGAGTTTTGATATGAAATTCATCTTTCATAGACTCACCATAAGCAAAAATCAGTACTCATAAAGACTTGTAAATGTATCAACAATAGCTAAAGTTCATTAGTACAAATGTATGTGCAATTGCTTTAAAAATGAGATGGCATCATACATATATATTTTAGTTAGTAGGATTTCTCATACAAAATAACATGAGTGCCACATTCTTTGGCAATCAATTTTATTATAATTTAAATTACAAATAATGTATGCATTCCCTGAAAGTTTCCAAAACAACCTGTATTCTAAATTCTGTATTGCTAAATTCCAGCCCAAGCAACATACAATTTTTTATTTAAAATTTTTTATTCATTTTACATACCAACCACAGATCCACCTCTCATCCTTCCTCCTCCACTTTCAGCCTCCTCTCCAACTCACCCCCCATCCCCTCCTCCAAGAGGGTGGCAAGGCCTCCCCTGGGGAGTCAACAAAGCCTGGTACATTCAGTTGAGGCAGGACCAAGCCCTTCCCCCTGCATCAAGGGTGAGCAAGGTGACCAACCATAGTTAATGGGCTCTACAAAGCCAGCTCATGCACCAGGAATAGAACCTGATCACACTGCCAGGGGCCCCTCAAACAGACCAAGCTACACAACTGTCTCTCATATGCAGAGGGCCTCATCCGGTCCCGTGTAGGTTCCATAGCTGTCAGTCTAAAGTTTGTGAGTTCCTACAAGCTTGGTTCAGTTGTCTCTGTAGACTTCCCCATCATGATCTTGATGCCTCTCTTCGACTGGACTCCCAGAGCTCAGCCTCGTGATTGGCTGTGGATTTCTGCATCTGCTTTTGTAGTTACTGGATGAAGGCTCTATGATAACAGTTAGGGTATTCACCAATCTAATTACTGGGGTAGGGCAGTTCAGGCACCCTCTGCTAGGTATCTAATCTGAGGTCGCCCTTGTGGATTCCTGGGAACATGCCTAGCACCACGTTTTTCCCTTACCCCATTATGTCTCCCTCTATCAAAATATCAAAAATCTCTTTCTTTCGTTGCTCTCCCACTCTGCCCCTCCCACAGCTGGACCATCTGGTTTATAGTCTGTGCATGTCAGAGCCTCCCACCTCACTTCCCGTCTTACATACAAACACTAATAAAATAAGATGGTAGAGTTATCTGTAATATCTCATAAATTATATGCCTATTCCCATGTGCATATTGATTTGTAATAGTATTTTGGTTCCCTTACCAAGATGGAGTAAATGTATAAAATAAACTGCTTTATTGTAGGTAGGACTTAGAGCTCTTTAGTCCTAGTGTTAATTATTAATTTGTGTAAATGTGTACCAAATCTCTGGATTTTTATTACAAATTAAAAAAACACATTCTTATGTATATTGCTCATTAGTGTTAGGAAACAACTTTTAAAGTGAGTAAGAGTTATATTACATGTCATTTTCAAGTACCATATTTTTGTGTCTGCATAATAGTCTACTACATACATAGTTTATTAAAATTTGTATATAAATGGCCATTTATTTACTTTCATGGAATTTCTCCAGTCTTTTACTAATATGTATAAAACTACCATTAGTATTCTTATAATTTGCTAATATTACATAAGGCTAACTTTAAGTCAATTCAAAATTATACATAATTATAGAATTATGATAGATATTGTCATGATTTTTGTGACAAGATAATATCATCAACATGGTATAAGAAAGGTCTTTTTCAAATATACATCAACATGAGTTATGCCTCATTAACAATGATTACTAATAAGGTGTATTATTTACTTTCAGTTCTTTTCCAACAGCATAACAATATTTTATTGGATTTAAATATATGTATATACTTATTGTGATGCTTCCTATGTTTACTCCACTAAAATAAGAACTGTAGAAAGAGGACAGAGAGCACATATTTCCTTACAGGGTGTAGGTATGATAGTATGTTTCCATGTAGGTGGAGCAGAAAGCTTCAGTTAGCCTTTGCTAAGAATTTTGGCCCATTGAATTTTTCTCAATTATGTTGATATACTTTGGGGGTATATCAAATTAGATATTTAAGTAAACAATTTGGTAATTTGTGACAATTACTCAAACCCAAATATTACCATGACTAAAACAATAAAATTATTCTAGTTATTCCCATTAGGTTTATTTTGCTCATTCATAATTCATCCCTTATAGATACTCTTAGCCATTACTTAGGAAAACACACATTAAATCCTCCTATTTGTGTGGCCTTGTCCATCCTCAGTATGAGGGCTTTTATCTTTTCCTGTTGTATCTGATTTTGACCTGTTTGGCCATTATCTCTTGGAGGCCTGCTCTTCTTAGAAGAGGAAATGGAGGATGAGTGGATTTGAGGAAGAGGGGAACTATGAGGAGCTGGGAGGTATGAAGGGAAAGGAACCTGTGGTCAGGATGTATCATATAACAGAAGAATCTGCCCAACTACCACCATCCCCCACTGGACCCTGTAACCTGCAAGTTCCTTTACAATAGCCACAAATAATATAAAATACCTTGGGGTAACTCTAACCAAACAAGTGAAAAACCTGTATGACAAGAACTTTAAGTATTTGAAAGGAGAAAATGAAGAAGATATCAGAAAATGGAAAGATCTCTCATTCTCAAGGATAGGTAGAACCAACATAATAAAAATGGTAATCTTACTGAAAGCAATCTGTAGATTCAATGCAATCCCCATCAAAATCCCAACACAATTCTTCACAGACCTCGAAAAAAAAAAACAATACTTAACTTCATATGGAAAAACAGAAAACCTAGGATATCTAAAACAATCATTTACAATAAAGCAACTTCTAGAGGTATCACCATCTCTGACTTAAAGTTCTACTATAGAGCTATAGTAATAAAAACACCTTGGTATTGGCATAAAAGCCAACATGTGGACCAATGGTTTCATTGAAGATCCTGATATTAATCCACACACTTATGACCATCTGATTTTTGACAAAGAAGCCAAAACTGTACAAAGAAAAAAAAGGAAGAATTTTCAACACATAGTGGTGGCATAACTGGATGTCAACATGTAGAAGGTTGCAAATAGATCCATATCTATCACCATGCACAAAACACAAATCCAAGTGGATCAAAGACCTCAAAATAAATCCAGCTACACTAAACCTGAAACTGGAGAAAATAGGAAGTAGCCTAGAAAGAATTGGCACAGAGTCCACTTCCTAAATACAACACCAGTAGCACAGCCACTGAGAGCAACAATTAATAAAAGGGACCTCCTGAAAATGAGAAGCTTCTGTAAGGCAAAGGACACACTAAATAAGACAAAATGACAGCCTACAGAATGGGAAAAATCTTCACCAACCCCACATCTGATAAAGGGCTGATCTCCAAAATATATAAAGAATTCAAGAAACTAGACATCAAAATACTGAACAATGCAATTTTTAAAAATGGGCTACAGTTCTAAACAGAGAATTCTCAACACAAGAATCCCAAATGGCTGAAAAACATTTAAGTAATTGCTCAACATTCTTGTTCATCATGGAAATGAAAATCAAAATGACTCTGAGATACCACCTTATACCTGTCAGATTGGCTAAGATCAAAAAAACAAAAAACTGATGAAAGCTTATGTTGGAGAGGATGTGAAACAAGGGGAACACTCCTGCACTGTTGGTGGGAGTGCAAACTTGCATAGCCACTTTGGAAATCAGTATGGCAGTTTCTCAGAAAATTGGCAATCAATCTACCTCAAGACCCAGTGATACCATTCTTGGGCATATACCCAAGGGATACTAAAGCATACCACAAGGACACTTGCTCAACTATGTTCATAGCAGAATTATTCATAAGAGCCAGAACCTGGAAGCAACCTAGATGCCCCTCAACTAAAGAAGAGATAGAGAAAATGTGGTACATATACACAATGGAGTATTACTCAGCAGTAAAATAAAAAATGAAATCATGAAATTTGCAGGCAAATGGATGGCACTAGAAAATATCCTAAGTGAGGTAACCCAGACTCAGAAAGACAAACATAGTATGTACTCACTCATAGGAGGCTACTAGATGTAAAGCAAGGGATAATCAGAGTCCAACCCCTGCCTCCAGAGAAGCTAGGAAACAAGGAGGACCCTAAATGGAATATATGGATCACCTTGGGATGGGGAAACAGAGGAGATCCACATAAGTAAACTGGGGATGAGGTGGAGCAATAGAGGGTGAGTGATGGGCATGAGAACATGAGAAAAAGGGATGGTTGAGCTGGGAGAGGGATAGAGTGAGTAGGAGAGCAATGAAAGAGGCATCTTGATATAGGGAGACATTATGTGGTAAGGGAGAAACCTAGAATAGGGAAATTCTCAGGAATCCACAAGTATGCCCCCAGATTAGACTACTAGCCACATTGATGAGGATGCCTGAACTGGCCTACCCTGGTGATCAGATTGGTGAAGTCCCTAACTGTCATCATAGTGCCTTCATCCAGTAACTGATGGAAGCAGATGCAGAGATCCATAAACATATACCCTTACTGAACTCTGAGAGTACAGTTGAAGAGAGGGAAGAGGGACTACATGAGCAAGGGGGAGTCAAGATCATGATGGGGAAATCTACAGAGACAACTGAACCAAGCTCAAACTCATGAATTTTAGACTGACAGTTGTGGAACCTGCATGGGACCAGACTAGACCCTCTGCATATGAGAGACAGTTTTGCAGCTGGGTCTGTTTGAGGGGGCTCTGGCAGTGTGATCAGGATCTAACCCTGGTGCATGAGCTGGCTTTCTGGATACCATTACCTATGATCAGACACCTTGCTCACCCCTGATAAATCAGAGAGGGACGTAGTCCTGCCTCAACTGAATGTACCAGGCTTAGCTGTCCCCTCCATGGGAGAACTTACCCTGTTGGAGGAGGGGAGGAGCGGAAGAAAGCAGAGGGTGAGGAGGAACAGGAGGAGGAATGACAGGGGGATGTGTGGCTGGTATGTAAAATGAATAAAAAACATTAAAAAAAGAAATCTCTTAAGGCAAGGCTTGATGTGTAGGAGGACAATAAGGACACATGAGATCATTTATTTATCCATTTGGTGATAAATAAAAGCATGTCTGTTTCAGTGGAGAAAAAAGAAGAATATATATGATAACATACTATGTATCTTATTGTCTGGTTTCCTCCCATTACCATAAATATTTTGATGTTAAATCAAGTAGTGTCACATGTATGTATATATATAAAATACATTGTTTAGCATAGTGAATTCTAAGGTTATATAAGGGGATAAAATCTACAAGAGGTAGAGAATATTTAAGACTTGTGAGATATACTATTTACATTTTTATAATGTGATTAACTCACTGAATTTTTGAACTTTTATTTCTAATGATAAATGAGTTTTCATTTAATAACAACCTAAATAACTTCTCTAGATTGCCATGTATCTTCATACCAATATAAAAACCAATATTAAGAAAATTAAATGTGATATACTTTATATCATAATACAAATTAAAATTACAGCCATAACTTATATTTTATTAAAAGTGTAAGAATTTCATTCCAGGGTAGCTTTTCCCTGTAGGCATCTAGTTTAGTGGCTTTTGCTTAAATGTTTATAACTGTCATAAACACTCCAGGAAACCTTATTGAGGGATTAGTTACATTTTTCTAAATTATCACAACTTTTAAAAAGGCAATTCTTAGCAGATAAATATTCTTTATAACTGTATCATTTATATCAATATTATCAATATATGAAATATTTAGTAATAATTTAGCTTAGTGAATATTATTTTCACTAATGTTCTCTACTTATGGTGGTTTGAATATAAATTCCTGACAGACTCATATATTTGAATGCTTAACCAATAGAGAGTGGTATTATTAGGGGGTGGGACTTTGTTAGAGTAGTTGTGCCCTTGTTGGAGGAAGTGTGTCACTGTGGAGGTGGGTCTGAAATCTCATATAAGTTCAAGCCTACCTAGTGGTATGCAATCTCTTTCTGCTGCCTGCCCATCAAGATGAAGAACTCTAAGCTCTTTCTCCAACACCATATCTACTTGTTTCCTGCCATGTCCTGCCATGATGGTGATGTACTAAACATCTGAAACTGTGAGCCAGCCCCAATTAAACATTTTCTTTTATAAGGATTGGGGTGGTCATGGTGTCTCTTCACATTAATAGAATCTTAACTAAGACACTATTCTGTATTTTACTCTACAACTAATAAAGATTGAGTACTATGATGCTTAAAGAATTCATTTGCCATTCAATTCAATGACACTGTTTTTTAAATTCAATGAGAGATGTTCATATGTGAATGGGTGTGAGTCCATGTACTAGAGCATGGGAAACTTACCATGAGTTATTTCTTCAAGAAGGAATGATTGTTTCTATCAAAGAACCTACCTACTATCAACATCTCTTCTATATGTGAGTGAGACTGGAGATAATCTACTTCACTTATGCTGGGATTTTGGATGTCTCGATCTTATGTGAGGTCTTATGTAGATGATGTGAAGTCATGATTGTGACAGCTATGTCTTGTCCAGATGAAAGCATTTCACACCACTTGCCTAGCAGGTCATTTATCATAGGATATATGGCCCAGGACTGGGAAAGACCATTGATACCTTTTCTTCTCAAGAAACTGCATTTCATTTTCCAGCATTGTAGAGGGTAGCTATCACAGAGGATGTTTTCTGGTTAGTTGTGGTTGATATTTCTGTGACCCATGGCCCAAGTGTGTGTTGTCTTCTATAATAGGACCTTAAAATCAAGTAATAGTGGATAATTAAGGGCTATGATAATATTCTGTGTTATTTTTGAGACCGCTGGGAGCTCCCTTGGCCAATATCTTGTAGGGAGGCAACCTATGCCTTGTACTGTGATTTTCATTTAACAACCAATATCCTCTGGGATCAACATTGTCTACCCATGTAAGATAACTCCCTTTATTGGGAGAACAATGGAAGAGATACAATGAGAGATTGAGAAATCACGGGGGTAGGTAGAAACCATGAGCTAAGGGAGTTCCCAGGAATCCACAAGGATAACTCCAGCTTAGACTAGTAGCAATAATGGAGAGAATGCCTAAACTGGCTTACCCCAGTAATCACATCAGTGAATACCCTAACTGTCATCATAGAGCCTTTCTCCAGTAACTGATGGGAGCAGGTGCAGAGATCCACAGCCAAACTCTGTGAGTCCAGTCCAATAGAGAGAAGAGGGATTCTATGAGCTAGGAGCATCAAAATCATGATGGGAAAACCTACAGAGAAAACCAAACCAAACTAGTGGGAACTCATGAAATTTAGATCAACAGCTATGGAGCCTGCATGGGACTTGACTTGGCCCTCTGCATAGTGAGACAGTTGTGTAGTATGATCTGATTAAGGGAGTCCCTGGCAGTAAGATCAGAATCCATCCCTGGTGCATGAACCCACTTTTGAGCCTTTGGAGCCCATTTCTATGATGGGACACCTCTAAGAGCCTTGAGGTGTGGGAGGAGCTTGGACCTGCCTCTATTGAATGTACCAGGCTCTGTTGAATCCCCATAAGAGGCCTTACCTTCTTGTAAGGAGAGAATGAGGGGTGGGTTGGGAGGGGGAGGCTGGAGGGGCAGGAGAAATGAAGAGGGGATCTTTGGTATGTAAAATGAATAAAAAATTTTTCTTAATAAAAAAAAAGATAAATCCCTTTAAAATATTTTCTCTTTGTAAAGTTGTATTTTAAAACTAGTTGAGCCACTAGCCACTAGCAGGGTTCCACAAAGCTTATTCCATGTGTCTTTAGCTCTTGTTAATCAACCCTGTAACACTTCCTCTCCATTGTTACCCTCATGGTCTCATCACTGCTTAACCCTTAACTCTGAGCATCATTTTCTTTTTTCATGTGAATTCTACTATACTCCCACTTTTTTGAAGTAGGGTTGCAAAATAATGAGCTCCTACTTCTTTTCATACCCACTTCCTTTGGGTTAATCCTCCCAGTCACACCTTGATTTCTCCTATACCTCACATCCTCCTTCCATAGCTCTATCTGTCCCCAGTATTCCACTATGTTATTTAATTTTACCTATATTCTACTATTCCTCTTCCTTTAATAACTCCAAAGACCTCCTTTTACTTTTCTAGCTTCTGCTTGTATATCAAATTAAATACACAAAACAAAAAACTTGAAGGATCTGAATATGAGAAAAAAATAGTGTTTGTATTTTTGGATCTGAAGTTACCATACCTAGTATAATTTTTTTCCAATTCCATCCATGTATCTGATAAATTCATGGTTTCATTTTTTTCTATGAATAATAGTGCATTGTGTCCATGTGTTGCACTTTTTTGTTATCCCTGCATCTACTGATGCATATCTAGATTGAGTTCATTTCCTAGTTATTGTGAGTAGAATAGCAATGAACATGGATGTTCAAGTGCCCTATGGGTATACTCTAGGAGTGGTAAAGCTGGGTCATATGGCAATCCTATTTCTAGTTTGTTGAGAAACTTAAAAATTGATTCTATGGTATCTGCACTAGTTTACACTTCCACAAACAGTATATAAGGGTGTAGTTAGAGTTTTCCTGCCTGGCCCAGTCAGGACAAATCTCTCTTACACGCCAGTCCCATAGTCGCTCAGACCCAACCAAGAAAGCACACAGAAACTTACATTGCTTACAAACTGTATGGCTGTGGCAGGCTTCTTGTTATCTACTTCTTCTATCTTAAATTAACCCATTTCTGTTAGTCTATACTTTGCCACATGGCTCGTGGCTTATCAGTGTCTTTACATGTTGCTTCTCATGGCGGCAGCTGGCGGTGTCTCTCCAGCCTTCTACTTCCCAGAATCCTCTTCTTTCTTGTCCCGCCTATACTTCCTGCCTGGCCACTGGCCAATCAGAACTTTATTTACACAGAGCGATATCCACAGCACTTCCACTTTTCCTTTTTTTTAAGGAAGGTTTTAACTTTTACATAGTACAATTACATATAACAAAACAATTATCCAGCAAGAATTACAGTTACAATATTAAAGAAGATATCCTATCTATCTTATATTTGTGAGTCTAAGGTTTTATATCTAACTTATCTTTTATCATAATTGAGGAAATTATAACTATCTAGTCTTCAACCACATCAAAGACCTCAGAAGGATATAATATTACCTGAGAACCAGGAGAAGGATGCAAGCAACTTTTGGGAGTCTTACAGGGTAGACAGAGACAGCTGGCAGCCTGGACAGTCACCTAATGTTCCTTTGTAAAGTTGAGGCATCTGTCTTCAGCCCACAGGGCTAGAGTCTCTTGGTTATTTTTCTCAGTGTCCTGTAGAATGTCTGGCAGTTTCCTCTGCGAAGCAGGAACCTGAAGGACCATTTTTTCAAGCAAAGTTCAGTGGTCACCTTTCTATGGGTCCTGAATGTCCAGTTAATCAAGCAGTCCAGGCAAGAACAGTTTCTTGCCCAAATGGCTATTTTTGCCAAGGTGAAGATAAGATATAAAGTGTCTTCAATGCCCATCGTTGTCTCTGAAGTAAATTGGTGTTGCCAGGAGCAGACATGTCTCACTGTCCAGAAAGTCTAAATTTTAAAAATATTTTAAATGCCATATTCTGAAGGTCTTTAAGTATTTGAAGATTACCTATCTATCTGAAATATGTCTATGTATATCTAGAAGACTTAACTAACATGGCTACGAGTATGATTATCATAGATGACTAATTATTAATCTATTTTTAATTATCCATTTCAATTTAAAATGAGCTATACAAACATAATACCTTAAACACGATTAGAAATATACACACAGTATAACAAAATTAACTTTTAAGTTTGTATCAATAGACTAAAATCTATACCAATGTAAAACATTTTAAACAAGTTGTTGCTCTTTAGAAGTAAGTTCCTTAATCTACCCTTTTATCCTATTATATCTATATCATATCCCCTCTTTTTCTTTAGAAAGAGATCACATTTATAATCAACCTGTTTAAAATAAAAATATTGGTTTTTCTCTGTCCCACACCAGAGAGCTCTTCTGATTTGGGACACAAGAATCTTTTAACCTTTTCTTTTAGCAATATGTCTGGGTTTAGAGAAGGAGTGAGCCAATTCCATCTCCAAAGCCAGCTTGGTAATTTTGGGAATGTGGGCGTAGTTACTCTTACTACTTCCTGCTGAAGGGGGGGCGCTGTATCTTATGGGGACATAAAGAAAATTTTAGGATTATGGAGTAGTCCATTAGGGTAAACCTCTGAGCCAGTAGCCTTGAAACCATTCTGGATGTCGGATCATCTGAGCCATGGTGTCATTGGAGACCTTTCAAGTGGTCTTGGCTGATCAAACCTGATGTATCTTAATCTGGAACAAATCCATAGCCTCTGGCTTTCTGTGGAAACAAAAGCAGGGACTCTTTTCCAAAGCAACATATCCTTATATCCAAATTTTGAAGTCAAGGTACCTTTAAAATTTACATATTTGTTTAACTCAACAGCTTTTATGATCAAATCTTTTTCTGCAGTTAAAAATCCCAAAGACAAGGCAAACCAGATTCTCTGTGTAATATCCATCTTTGTAAGATTGAAACGCCTCTGTGGCTGCTGGCTCCGCCTACCTCAGCTTCCCAACATGGCGGTGGTACAGTTTACCACCAGCTCTGGGTCTGGAGCCATGTGTACCATCAACTATCAGAAGCAGTTCTATCAAAGCAGCACATAGCCCAGAAACTTTTTTTTTTTTTAAACTAGCAAAGACTAAATCTACCACACAGCAGAGTAAAGTGCTGCTTATAGATTCCTTGTTCCCGCCACACTGCAGGTCAGACGCACACGCCAGGAACCCGCCACAGTAGCTCAAACTGGCAGGCTGCCGCTAACTTGAGAGAGACAACTAGGAAGCTGTTTTTAGCTCCGTTTTAGAATCTTTTTTCTCAGGTTTTAGGTGGAAATTCTTGCCAACACGTTGGATGCCATTTGTAGTTGGAGTTTTTCTGCCTGGCCCAGTCAGGACAAATCTCTCTTACCCGCCAGTCCCATAGTCGCTCAGACCCAACCAAGAAAGCACACAGAAACTTACATTGCTTACAAACTGTATGGCTGTGGCAGGCTTCTTGTTATCTACTTCTTCTGTCTTAAATTAACCCATTTCTGTTAGTCTATACTTTGCCACATGGCTCGTGGCTTATCAGTGTCTTTACATGTTGCTTCTCATGGCGGCAGCTGGCGGTGTCTCTCCAGCCTTCTACTTCCCAGAATCCTCTTCTCTCTTGTCCCGCCTATACTTCCTGCCTGGCCACTGGCCAATCAGAACTTTATTTACACAGAGCGGTATCCACAGCATAAGGGTCTCCTTTCACCAAAGCAATGCAAGTATTTGTTATTAATTTATTCCTGATGATACTCATTCTGATTTTTGTGAGTCGGTTTCTTCCTTTCTCTGTCTAGCCTTGGCAATCCAGAAACTCTCTTTGTAGCCCAGGCTGGCTTTTAACTCACAGAGATCTGCCTGCCTCTGTGAGATGATTTCTTTGTAGGAAGCAAAGATTTTGAATACATATATATTTCTTCCTCTAAGAATTGTATGATTAATCTTATAGTCCATTTTTTTATTTGGTATATTTATTGTCTTGGTGCTTTTTTTCCTTAGGTTTTATTTATTTATTTATTTATTTTGACCTATTCTAGACACTAATCATGTTAAATATAAAAAGGTATTTTCACAGCTAGGTGGTGGTGGCATATAACTTTAATCCAACCAACTGTGTGACAGAGACAAGAAAATCTCTGTGAGTTCTAGGCCAACCTGTTGTAGGAATCTTAAAATACTTGTTAATGAAACTCAAACCCGAGGCCAGTTATTGGGGTGAATGCTGGAAGATCAGAGAATCAGAACAAGCCACAGCTATCTCACCTTGCTAGTTCCTCGGGTGATCCTGTTTCCTCAGGCTGGAAGCTTCTGAGTCCTCCTCCACATGAATCTCAGCTGAACTGTGTTGCTCCAAAGCTTAACCAACTACATGCTTTTTCCCCTTTAGTTCCTGGTCCTCACGCCTTATATACCTTTTTCTTTCTGCCCCCACTCCCTGGGATTAAAGGCGTGGATCACCATGCTTAGCTGTTTCTAAAGTGGCCTTGAACTCAGAGATCTGGCTAGCTCTGCCTCCCAAGTGCTGGGATTAAAGGTGTGTACCACCACTGCCCAACTTCTGCTATGGCTTACTCTTCCCATTTTCTAGCCACCATTTCTGGCTCTGTTCTAGTGGTTGTCTGTTCTCTGACCCCAGATATGTTTATTTCAGGGAACACACAATATTTCAGGGAACACAATACCCACCACACCAACCTGTTCTACAGAGTAAGTTACAGGACAGGGAAGCTACACAGAGAAACTGTCTCAGAAAAACAAAACAAAACAAGAAGATATTTTCCCATTCTGATGTTGACATTTCTTTTGTGTGCACAAGGTTTTAGTTTCATGAAGTTCCATTTGTAAACTGTTGGTATATTTTCTGAACTACCTACTAGAGTACAATCCAGAAAAGCCCTACCATTGCCTAAGTGTAAGGACGTATTACAGCTCCAGGTAGTGGTGGCACATGCCTTTAATCCCAGCACTTGGAAAGTAGAGGCTGGTAGATGTCTGTGAGTTTGAGGCCAGCCTGGTCTATAGAGTGATTTCTAGGACAGCCAAGGTTACATCATGAAACCCTATTATGAAAAACCAAAAATGAACAAGCAAATAGGCAAAAAAAAAAAAAAAAAAAAAAAAAACAGTACTTTTCCACATTTTTTCTCTAACATTTTCAGATATCAGGTCTTATTTTGATGTTTTTGGTCCATTTATATATCCAGAGTTATTCTTTTTTTTTTCAAAATTGGTAGGTTACAACATATACAATATATAATCATATATACAGGTGTTTTATAGCTTATACATATTATATTAATATACTATGTGTACTATATTATATGTTATGTATTATGTGTCATATAGCATACACCATGTATTATTAATCAACCTGTATCATAGTTACATATTATATGTATGTTTGTACAGTATTTCATACAATGTATTTTGATCATGTTTACCCTCCCCAAATTTCTTAAAAATTCTCCTCCTTCCCTACTCACCAAACTTTGTTCTTCTGCTGTTTAAAAACAGCAATAACAACAACAAGACACACAAAAATAATCCCAAACATAGAGTTCATTTTGGTCAACTGTTCCTGAGCATAAGACCTGGTCATGCTATTTATACACACAATATCATATCATTGAGGAAAACTGAGTTTTCACACACACCCCCAGAAGATCTTAATTACACATAGATTCTTGGTCACAGGTGGGATTTTGTTAATAATTCCACTTCTTCGTGCTAAGATTTGCCTGGATTAATCTTGGGCAGATCTTGTGAATGCTGTCAGAATATCTGTGAGTTTATATGTGCATCAACTCTGTTGTGTTTGGAAAATGCTGTTTCTCCAGATGTGCTCAATACTACTGACTTTTAAAATCTTTCTGCCTCATCTTCTGCATAGATAGATCTCTGAACCTTTAAGGGAAGGGTGTAGTGAAGATAATCCACTTACAACTAAATGCTCCAAAGTCTCTCATTCTCTGTAAATGTACAGTTATTCCTTAACTATTCCCTCTTCTAACTTGACCCTGTCCTCCCATCCCCCTCCACATTTAATTATCTTTATTATTGTTACCCCTTTATTTCTTTATAGCATTAATTTTGTACAAGATGAGAGGCAAGAATCTAGTTTCACTTTCCTGAGTTTTGAAATCCAGGCTTGCCAGCACCGTTTCTGCAAATGAAGATGCTGTCTTTTTTCCTGTAGAAATTTTTGGCATCTTTGTCAAAAATTAGGTAACTGTGATTTACAGAGTGGTATCTGTATCGTAAACTCTATTTTGTTATCTGTATGTATAGTTTTGTGCCAGTACCATGCTACTATTTTTACTATGGCCCTGCACTATAACTTGAATTCAGGTATGGTGATATCTCCTGTGGGTGGTTTGAAAAAAATGACCCCCAAGGTAAGTAGCACTATTAGTATATGTGGCCTCCTTGGAGAAAGTATGTCACTGTGGGGGTAGGCTTTAGGTCTCTTTTTCTCAAGCTTCCCTCAATGTGACAGTCAGTCAACTTCCTGTTACCTGCAAGATGTAGCACCCTCAGCCCTGTCACCATGTCTGCCTGTAAGCTGTCATGCCCCACTTCATGATCCTAATAGACTGAACCTCTGAAACTGTAAGCAAGCCACCCACAATGAATTGTTTTCTTTATAAGAGTTGCTGTGGTCATGGTGTTTCTTCACAGCAATAGTAAACCCTACCTAAGACAGAAGTTGGTACCAGAGACTGGGGTATCGTTGTGATAGGTCTGACTATACTTTTGTTTGGAGTAATATGGACGTGGGGTTAGGAAAGCACTGAAATGCTTTAAGTACTGTTTAATGGGGCATACTAGTAGAAGCTTGAAAGACAGTGGTACTGATAATGATTTGAAATGTCAGGAGCTGGCTCAAGGTGTTTCAGAGATGAATTTTAGTATGTTGCTTAGAAATCATTCTGATGATATTTTGGTGAAGTAAGTGGCTGCTTTTGCCCTTGTCCAAAGAGTCTGACTGAGGTTAAAGTTGAGAATTTTGGATTAATTTCATTGGCAGAAGAAATCTCAAAACAGGGTATAATAAACTCTGTCCTGTTGATATTAGTGGTAACTCTAATAAAGATTTATAATGAAAAGTAGCAATTTGAGCATAGTAAATTACTAAAAGTACATTTTGAGAAGAAAAAGGGACACCAGGAAGTAAAATGGAGCTCAATCCTATGTTCAAGGACATAAATAGATTAAGAAATGGAATAAGGAAAGTGGTGACTTCGGGGCAAGACCCCACCCAGCTAAATGTCCAACTTGTGTAAATGAACTGAAGAAAAGTTTAGAGCCAGGTGTGATGGTGCATGCCTTTAATCCCAGCACTGGGAAGGCAGAGGTCGGCAGATCTCTGAGTTTGAGGCCAGCAGGGTCTGAAGGTAAAATTCAAGGACAGTCAAGTTTAAGTAGTGAAGGAAAACAGAAATCTAGCAAAGAAGTAATTATTAAGCAGGCCATATTCCAAGGTATAGCAAGAAGCAGGACTTGGCAGCTTTGGCCACATGATTCTGGCTTTAGAGTTAAGAATAGAAGCAACAGGTTTTAGAAGTTGTCTCTATGCTGAGGCCATGCATGTGTCAGGGGTGTCCCTGAATAGAGGCCTAGTGGACAGGCCCTTGAGTGAAGCTGTGAAGTTGAGGTCTGGATTGCCTTAGAGAATCCAAGATGTTAGAGATACCAGAGTTGTGGAATACCTATTGAGGAGAGCTGCTAACAGGGAGTGGAACCACAAGAGAAAGAAATGTGTTCCAGTCAACAAAGCTGAACCAAGTGGGAGAGTTGAAGAGCATTTCAACATCAGAGATGAAGATGCAGTTTGGAGTTTGTCCAGCTGATTTTTGGTCTTGTTTTGGTCCAGTATTTCCTTTCTATGATTCCTTCACTGTGTTTTGGAATGTGTATATCCTGTGCCATTATATGTTCGAAGTATGTGATTTGCTTTTTGACTTTGATTTTTACAGGGGGATTACAGTTAAGAGATTGCCATGCATCTCAGAAGAGACTTTGGACTTAGAACTTTTAAACATTGTTAAAACTGTGATAGACTATCAGGACTTTTGAAGTTGGACCAAATGTGATTTTTTGTTTGTTTGGTTGTTGTTGGTTTTTTTTTCTTTTTTTTTTTTTTTTGTGTGTGTGTGGGTGTGTGTTATGATATGGTCTTTGGGGGCCAGGGTGTGGAATATGGTAGTTTGAAAGAAAATGATCCCAAAAGTGAGTGGCACTATTAGTATATGTGGCCTTGTTGGAGGAAGTGTGTCATTGTGAGGATAGGCTTTGAGGTTGTTTTTCTCAAGTTTCCCTCAGTGTGAAAGTCAGCCAACTTCCTGTTGCCTGCAAGATGTAGCAGTCTCAGCCCCAGCACCATATCTGCCTGTAGGCTGCTGTGTTCCCTTTCATGAACATAATGTATTGAATCTCTGAAACTGTAAGTGAGCCTCCCTCCATGAAATGTTTTCTTTATGAGAGTTGTTACGGTCATAGGTGACGCTTCAATAGTAAACCCTAACTAAGACACTTCCTTCAGTAATTTTTTTTTTGTTCAGCATTGTTTTGACTATCATTGGACTTTTGCGTCTCTATACATTTTTTTTTGATGTCTGTGAAGAATGGTCTTTTTTTTCCAGCTCAATAAAATTTTTATTACTTTTCTGGGAGAAAGAAAATATATGTACCTTCAATATATGTTTATAAAAGTGAAAACAAACTGTATTTTATTACTTTTAAGTTGAGAGTATGATCTTATAGTCTCTTTCATGATTATCTTATAATAATAGTTTATTTGGAATGAAATGACACACTGTAATGAGTAGCAGAAAAAATAATTTTATTTATATTTTCAGTTTATTTGTTCATTTATACAACAAAAGTTGAACATTTTGGGTTTTTTTTGGTTTTTTTTTTTCATTTTTCTTTATTAAGAATTTTTCTCCTCACTCCACATGCTATCCACAGACACCCCCTCCTCCCCCCTCCAACCCCCCAGCTCTCTTTCCCAAGCCACCCCACATCCCCACATCCCACAAATCGAGGTCTCCCATGGGGAGTCAGCAGAGCCCAGCACACTGAGCCTAGGCAGGTCCAAGCCACTTCTCACTGTACCAAGGCTGTACAAGGTGTCATACCACAGGCACCGGATTCCAGAATCCTGACCATAGACCAGAAACAGACCAATCCCCTTGCCTGGGTGCCCCCCAAACAGTTCAAGCCAAAAAAATGGTCTCCCATATCCAAAGGGCCTAGTCCAGTCTCATGGGGGCTCCACAGCCACCAGTCTACAGTTCATGGGCTTCCACTAGGTCATCTCTGTCTGGTCATCTCTGCATGTCCTCCCATCATGATCTCCATGTCCCTCTCCTGCAGTATCTCTCCTCTCTCTCATCAGTTGGATTCCCAGAACTCAGCCAGGTGCCTGGCCGTGGATCTCTGTATCTGCCTCCATCTGTCACAGGACAAAGGCTCTATGATGACAGCTAGGTTATTTGCTAGGCTGGTCACCAGAGCAGACTGGTCCAGACACCCTCTAGACCACTGCCAGCAGACCAAGGTGGGGTCAATCTTGTGGTTTCCTGAGAGCCTCCCCAGCACCCTATCTCTTCCTATTCCCATGATGTCCTCATCTGTCATGGTATCTTCCTCCCTGCCCTCCCACTCTGTCCCTATTCCAGCTTGACTCTCCCATTTTCCTATGTTCTCATCCCTCACTCATTGCCCTCTGCCACCCCCACTCCCAGTCCACTCATGTAGATCTCATTCACTTCTCCTTCACAGGATCATCCATTTTTCCCTCCTAGAATCTTTTCCTGTTAGCAAGCCTCTCTGGGGTTGTGGGTTGGAGTCTGGCCATCCCTTCCCTCCCATTTAGTATCCCCTTATGAGTGAGAATGTATTATGTTTGTACTTCTGAGTCTGGGTTACCTCACTCAGGATGATATTTTTAGATCCACCCATTTGCCTGCAAATTTCATGATATCATTGTTTTTAACTGCTGAGTAGTATGCCACTCCATTGTGTATATGTGCCATATTTTTTTATCCATTCTTCAGTTGAGAGGCATCCAGGTTGTTTCCAGGTTCTTGCTATTACAAATAATGCTGATATGAACATAGTTAAGCATGTGTCCTGTGGTCAGATTGAGCATTCCTTGGGTATATGTCCAAGAGTGGTATCAACTGGGTCTTGAGGATGACTTATTCCCAGTTTTCTGAGAAATACCATACTGATTTCCAGAGTGGCTGTACAAATTTGCATTCCAATCAACAGTGGAGGAGTGTTCCCCTTTATTGACATCCTCTCAAACATAAGCTGTCTTCAGTGTTTTTGATCTTAGTCATTCTGACAGGTGAAAGATGGTATCTCAGAGTTGTTTTGATTTGCATTTCCCTGATGACTAAGGATGTTGAGTAATTCCTTATATGCCTTTCAGCCATTTGAGATTCTTGTGTTGAGAATTCCCTGTTAAGCTCTGCAGCCCATTTTTTTAATTGGATTGTTCAGTATTTTGATGTCTAGCTTTTTGAGTTTTTCATATACTGTGGCGATCATCCCTCTGTCAGATGTGGGGTTGGTAAAGATCTTTTCCCATTCTGTAGGCTGTTGTTTAGTCTTATTGACCGTGTCCTTTACTCTACAAAAACTTCTCAGTTTTAGGAGGTTCCATTTATTAATTGTTGCTCTCATTGTCTGTGCTACTGGTGTTATATTTAGGAAGTGGTCTCCTGTGCCAATTAGTTCCAGACTACTTTCTACTTTCTCATCTATCAAGTTCAGTGTAGCTGGATTTTTGTTGAGGTCTTTGATCCACTTGGACTTGAGTTTTGTGCATGGTGACAGATATAGATCTATTTGCAATATTCTACATGTTGACATCCAGTTATGCCAGCACCATTTGTTGAAGATGCTTTCTTTTTTCCATGGTATAGTTTTGGCTTCTTTGTAGAAAATCATATGTTCTTCAGTGTGCAGATTAATGTCAGTGTCTTCAATTTAATTCCATTGGTCAACATGTTGGTTTTTATGCAAGTACCAAGCTGTTATTACTATAGCTGTATAGTAGAGCTTGAGATCAGGGATCATGATGCCTTCAGAGGTTGCTTTATTATATAGGATTCTTTTAGCTATCCTAGGTTTCTTGTTTTTCAATTTAAAGTTAAGTATTATTCTTTCCAAGTCTGTGAAGAATTGTATTGGGGTTTTGGTGGGTACTGCATTGAATCTGTATATTGCTTTTGGTAAGATTGCCATTTTTAGTATGTTGATTCTACCTATTCATGAGCATGGGAGATCTTTCCATTTTCTGATATCTTCTTCAATTTCTTTCTTCAGAAACTTAAAGTTCTTATTGTACAGATCTTAAACTTGCTTAATTAGAGTTACCCTAAGGTATTTTATATTATTTGTGGCTATTGTAAAGGGTGATGTTTCTATGTTTTCTTTCTCAGCCTGTTTTTCATTTGTATATAGGAGGGCTACAGATTTTTTTTAGTTAATCTTGTGTCCTTCCACCTTACTGAAGGAGTTTATCAGCTTGTAGGAGTTCCCTGGTAGAATGTCTGGGGTTACTTATGTATAGTATCATATCGTCTGCAAATAATGAAAGTTTGACTTCTTCCTTTCCAGTTTGGAGCCCCTTGATCTCCTTATGTTGTCTTATTGCTCTAGCTAGAACTTCAAATACTATATTGAATAAGTATAGGGAGAATGGACAGCCTTGTCTTGTTCCTGATTTTAGTGAACCACTTTTAATTTATCTCCATTTAATTTGATGTTGGCAGTTGGTTTCCTGTAAATTGTCTTTATTATGTTTAGGTATGTTTCTTGTATTCCTTATTTTGCTAGAACCTTTATCATGAAAGGGTGTTGGATTTTGTCAAAGGCTTTTTCAGCATACAATGAGATGACCATGTGTTTTTTTTTTCTTTCAGTTTGTTTATATGATGTATTACATTGACAGATTTTCATCCTTGCATCCCTGGGATGAAGCGTACTTGTCATGATGAATAGTTTTTTGATGTGTTCCTAAATTCAGTTAGAATTTTATAGGAGAAAAATTAATGTCTTTTTACACACCTATGTTGATTTCTTTAGCATTTCTATCAATAAAGATAATCATATTCATAAATGACAGACTACCGACTGTATCACATATGTTAGCTCCCCTGCTCCTGGTTCTGTGTGGTCCACAGGGATCTTGAACACCATGTTACTCTTCAAAATATATCATTGCATTTTATTGATGATATTATGCTAACTAACGAACTGTGTTGGATATTCTTGGTTGTCAACTTCATTACATCTGAAATTAACTAAAGTCCAAATGGCTGATCACACTTGTGTGTGTGTGTGTGGGGGGGTGTTTTTAATTGATCATTTGAAATGGGAAGACTCACTTCTAGTCTAGACCTTCTGAGGTGGGAAGACCTAGACTTAATTTGGCCCACATCTTCTGCTGGCTGTTTATATAAAGGACATTCAAGAAGGAGGCTTGCTTTCTCTTTTCCTGCCTTCACCTTTCTAGCAAGTCCATTCCTTCACTGACATTGGAGCCTACTTTTTGAAATTCTAACATATATACACTGAAGACCAGCTGAGACATTTAGCCTCATGGATAGAACAATTACTGGAATCTTGGAATTTCCATTGGTAGACAGCCATTGTTGGACTAGCTGGAGAACAGCCTGTTAATCGTTCTAATAAATCCTCTTTCTCTCTGTCTCTGTCTCTCCCTAAATTTATTCTGTAAGTTCTGTTCCTCTAGAGAACCTTGACTAAAACATGCACAGTGACTGAATGTTGCAAAATCTAGCAGCCTGAGTAAGAAATAAACAGGCAAGACAGTGTGAGATAGAATTTGTAGTGTGAAGAGGACAGTCTCATCTATGCACCACTTAAGAAAAAGGCTTGTGATGGGATGTCCCTTCTTAGTAAAGAACAAATCGCATAGTATCCTATGAGCAAAGGATGGAAATATTTGTTTTCATTATTGGATTAATTTTTGCATCAATGTTCATGAGGGATATTGGTCTGTAATTCTCTTTCTTTGTTGCATTTTTGCGTGGTTTGGTTGTCAGGATAACTATAGCCTCATAAAAAGAATTTGGTAATGTTCCTTCTGTTTCTATGGTGTGGAACAATTTGAAGAGTATTGCCATTAGCTCTTCTTTGAAAATCTTGTAGAGTTCTGTGCTGAAACCATCTGGTTCTGGGCTTTTTTTTTTTTTGGTTGGGAGACTTTTAATGACCGTTTCTATTTCCTTAGGAGTTATTGGTTTATTTAAATAGTTTATCTGGTCTTGATTTAACTTTGGTACGGGGTAACTATCCAGAAAATTGTCCATTTCTTTCAGATTTTCCAATTTTGGGTAGTACATGTTTTTGAAGTATGACCTAATGATTTTCTGGATTTTCTCATTGTCTGTTGTTATGTCCCCCTTTTCATTTCTGATTTTGTTAATTTGAATGCTCTCTCTCTGCTTTTTGGTTAATTTGGGTAAGGGCTTATCTATCTTGTTGATTTTCTCAAAGAACCAACTCTTTGTTTCATTGATTCTTTGTATTGTTCTCTTTGTTTCTATTTTATTGATTTCAGTCCTCAATTTGATTATTTCTTGGCTTCTGTTTCTCCTGGGTGACTTTGCTTCTCCTTGTTCTATATCTTTCCATTGTACTGTTAAGTCACTAGGGTGAGATTTCTCCATCTTCTTTATGTGGGCATTTAGAGCTATGAATTTCCCTCTTAGCACTGCTTTCATGGTGTCTCATAAGTTTGGGTATGTTGTACATTCATTTTCATTGAATTCTAGGAAATCTTTAATTTCTTTATTTCTTCCTTGACTCATTGGTGATTCAATTGGGCATTATTCAGTTTCCACGAGATTGTAGGCTTTCTGTAATTTTTATTGTTGTTGAAATCTAACTTTTTTTTTCAGGGATGCCACATTTATTGTCAACTTTAAAAGCAAGGACCTGGAAAGGGTTGTTCCCCCTGGAAAACAAGTGCCACTGACAAGTCCAGTCCCTGATGTAACACAGAGAAAGGGCTGCTTCAGAGGAAGAAACTGGGACAAGGGAGTTTGGCTGGAGCAATGAGACATGCCACAAGCCTCTGGGTATTAACCAGTCTGGCACTGTGATTCCTGAGAGGGGAGGTAAAGATAGCACATTCCTGTCCACCTCTCTGCTTGCTGCATTGCTCCAGCCTTCCAGTCCTCCTGCAAAGCTTTCTTGGTGTGTGGCACGGTCTCTACTGAGCAGGGAAACTGAGGCTTTTTCCAGGGCCTGGTATTTATGCACTGGTCATCACAGACAGAGAGCACCAACTCCCACAACAGAGGAGGTTTAGTGTAATTCCCAGCCGGCAGGCTGGTGTGCAGGAAACCGCACGCTGGGATTGTCCAGTTAGGCAGAGGATGAAGTCTAACTTTAAGCCATGGTGGTCTGATAAAACATAGGAGGTTATTTCAATTTTTTTTTATTTTATTTTTTTTGTATCTGTTGAGATTTGCAAAGAAACACATACAATATTGAAGATTTCTGTTCTGACCTGTTTACTGGCCAGATTAGCTTGGAGTCTGGTGGGAGAAAGTACTTCATTACAGAAAAGGGACCAGTTGCTCTGCTGTTTGAATTTCATTATTTGCTATGTTCAATAGTGAAAGTGGGAAAATTATTAAGGAATCAGAGCCAGGATTTGTGCCAATAATGGGTCCTTTTTCTGGCAGAGGTAAGGGACAAAGACAAGGTCCTTCATGATTGGATAATATCTGATGACTGAATGATCAAGTTAGGCATTTGAAAAATACTTGTTAAAATGGTAAAGAAATGGGAGTGGACTAGGCCCTCTGCATAAGCAAGACAGTTGTGTAGCTTGGTCTGCTTAAGGGGGGCCCCTGGCAGTGGGATTGGAATTTATCCCAGGTGTATGAGCTGGCTTTTTGGAGCATATTACCTGTGGTGAGACACCTTGCACAGCCTTGATGCAGGGGAAGGGGTTTGGATCTGCATGTATGAACTGAATGTATGAACTACATTTAACTGAATGTACCAGGCTTTGCTGACATTCCATGAGAGGCCTTAACCTTTTTAGGGGAAGGGAATGAGGAGTGAGTTGTGGAGGGAAGGCTGGGGGGAGCAGGAAGAACAAAGAGAGGGGGATCTGTGGTTGGTATATAAAATGTATAAAAAATATGATTAAAAAATAAAATAAAAATAAAAAACATTTTATTTTTATTTTATTTGTGTGAGTGGTTTGTCTACAAATACACATGTGCTCTATGTCGATGCCTGGTGCCTGTGAAGTCCAGAGGAAAGATCTGGAATCCCAGGAAATGATGCGACAGATGGTTGTAAGTCTCCACGCACATGCTAAAAACAAAAGCCTGGTTCTCTGCAAGAGCAGCAAGCACCCTTAACTGCTGAGTCTTCTTTCCATCTCTGAAATAGGACTGTTTAAACCATTTCTTTTTGCCATTTGGAACACCATGTTCTTAATAATACACTCATTTAATTGAAAGGAAATATGACTAAAAACACTCTTAGAGAAAATAATTTTCTGAAAACTGTATAGAATTAGTTCACATGCTATCAAGATGCCTGAGTGGCTCCATGGACACACTGCATATCAGACCCTTTGCCATTTGGTCTCATCAGTGGTAAGTAATCACACAAACAAAATTAATAGACCTGACAGAGTTGGCCAGTCACGTTATTTATGTGTAGATCTAAAGTGGGAAACCAAACTGTGTGGTAGCTATTTCTTTTCTTTCGTTCTTTTTTTTTAAAATTTTTTTAATTAATTAATTAATTTTATTATTATTATGTGTTTTAATTCTATACATCAGCCATGGGTTCCCCTGTCCTCCCCCCTCCCGCCACCACCCCCACCTTCCCCCCAGCCCCTCCCCTCCATTCCCATGTCCTCCAGGACCAAGACACCCCTGGGGATTCATTTAAACCTGGTGGATTCAGTACAGGCAGGTCCTGCCCCTCCTTCCATACTGAGCATGTGTCCCTGTGTAAGCCCAAGGTTCCAAACAGCCAGCTCATGCACTAAGGACAGGTCCTGGTCCCATAGCCTGGGCGCCTCCCAAACAGTTCAAGCTATTCAATTGTCTCACTTATCCAGAGCGCCTGATCTAGCTGGGGGCTCCTCAGCCGTTGGTTCATAATTCATGTGCTTCCATTCATTTGGCTATTTGTCCCTGTGCTTTTTGCAATCTTGGATTCAACAATTCACGCTCTTGCAGTCCCTCCTCTTTCTCAACAGTTGGACACCAGGAGCTCCAGCTGGGGCCTGGCTGAGGATCTCTGCATCCACTTCCATCAGTTATTGGATGAGAGTTCCAGCACGACAGTTAGGGTGTTAGCCATCTGATCACCAGACTAGGTCAGATCAGACTTTCTCTCGACCATTGCCAGCAGTCTACAGAGGATATATCATTGTGGATTTCTGGGGACCTCTTAAGCACTCTGCCTATTCCTGTTCTCATGTGGTCTTCATTTATCATGGTCTGTTATTCCTCGTTCTCCCTTTCTGTTCTTGATCCAGCTGGGATCTCCT
This sequence comes from Onychomys torridus, assembly GCF_903995425.1. Taxonomy (NCBI): domain Eukaryota; kingdom Metazoa; phylum Chordata; class Mammalia; order Rodentia; family Cricetidae; genus Onychomys; species Onychomys torridus. Next base: position 43,643,514 of record NC_050446.1, on the reverse strand, counting down.
GCTCCCCTAAGCTTTCTTTCCCTCGAACCTTGCCCTTCATTACTCCCACTGTCGTCCAGGTTGTTCATGTAGATCTCATCCATTTCTCTGTCATTGGGTGATCCCTATGTCTTTTCTAGGATCCCATTTTCTAGGTAGCCTCCCTGGAGTTGTGTAGCAGTCTAGTCATCTTTGTTTTACCTCTAGTATCCTCCTATGAGTGAGTACATACCATGTTTGTCCTTCTGAGTCTGGGTTACCTCACTCAGGATGATTTTTTTCTAGATCCATCCATTTGAGTTTAGAAGCCAGGGCTGCACCAAGCACTCTTCCACCATGCTACACTTCCAACCCAAAGTTTAGTACATGCGTTTGACATTGAAAATAAGTTGGCGTGGAAAATGCTTCTGCTTTCAGTGCTTAGCACCTTCATTTCTACATTGGGGTAGTTACATGACTTACTTTAATAAAGATAAGAACTAGTACTAGTTACTCACAAACAATAAATTTCCTACAATAAGTTTCTTTAAAATTGAACAAAGGTACAAGTGTGTTTACTGTCCTTATGATGACTAATTGGATGAATGAAGCTGAACAAAGTCTAAAAATATTTAAAACCATTTAATAGTCTCCACATTGATTTAACAATTTAAGTATTCTATCAACCATAGAGAAAGGATATGAAAGGATCCTGGGTTAATTAGCTTTAGATGCTTAACCAGTCTTTTGATCCTAAAAGCATAACAAGAATTTTTAAAAGTATGATTTTTTCTTAGCTTGGCTTAAGAGTGCTAAAGACACTAACCATTATTTAATGAGGCATAAATACGTGTAATGGAGCTTAAAAATTTTGCTGAAATTTCAGTTTTGTGAAACATCCTTTGATTTCTGATGACAGGGATTTTGCTTAATTTCTGAAAAACAGCTTAATTTCTTCAGTAATTAAGAAGATACTGAGGTATAATAAAGACAGGTGACTTCTAAAACATATAAACGTTGTTTGGATTGAAAGGGGAAAGAAATCAGGGAACTATATCTATAGAAAAGCATACTGGATTCTCATAATTTGAGTATGTGTTTTTTTCCATGTGATACATCTCTCCTTGGTGGAATCCCTTCCCAACAACTTATGAAATATTATCATTTAACTGTTTACCATACATTCTGTGTTCATTTACCCGTAAGCATCTTTATCTCATCAACTATGTTGCAGGATTTTTGATAGGTTATATTCTGGGTATATAGCTGTTTGGCTGCTGTTGGTAATGTTGGTGGGTATGATAGCTTTGGCTTTTGATTTTATATCCACTTAAGATGTCATAATTTCTGTCATGACTTGTCCATAACAAAACTTCAAATCTCATACTTAACATTGCTTTCCTGTAGTGATGTGGCTTTTTCTATATGTGCCTGTGACATATCACTTGGAGCTGAAGTAGTAGATGGTTGTGAGCTGCCTAAAGTGGGAGATAGGAGCTGAACTTGGATCATCTGGAAAGCAGCAAGGGCTCATAACTTCTGAGCCATCATTCCAGCCACTGTAGTACAATTCTTTAAAAATATTCCTGTTAGTTATATTATTCTAGGTTGATATTGTTATTGTGTTTATAAGTTTAGAGATGTGACTGGATATCTTTTGGCTTGCATTATTTATAGTAAGATATTCACTGATATTCCTGTACACAATACAGAATATTTGTTTCAAACAATTTTATTATAAAGGATATTACTGTTATTTTCTTAGGTACTCATGTTTATCAATTTCCACTGAGTGTCTACAATCTGTTTACTTAAAATTTTCATTATAATTTAAAAACATTTCAGCTATTATTGACTCCCTTCTCTTGAGATAAAACTGAATTACAAGTATATATGTATATATATATATATACATTAGTTAGGTACCAATTTTATTCAACTTGCCAAGATTTTTGGTCCAGCTTATTTAAATGTAGAATGCAGTCATATTAGGCATTCTTGTCTATAGGTTCTATTATGTATTAGTTTTTGGTAGATTATTTGCATGTCATAATGAACACACTGGATTCCACTACTAACAAACAATACAGAGACAAAAAAAAATTGAGATGCAACTCTCTCTCTCTCTCTCTCTCTCTCTCTCTCTCTCTCTCTCTCATACACACACACACACAGACACACACACACAGACACACACACACAGACACACACACACACAGACACACACATACACACAATTGTCTCCAGATCTTAGCTTCTTTGTTTTAAATAATTTTCATCTTGGGCTTTTAATTTTAATTGCCAGTTTAAATTTCTGTATCACCAAATTCATGTGTGTGATTTTCTTGGAGGGTTATTTTTTCACCAAAATCTTTTATAATTAAGAATGAGGGCTTTATCCCATTGGAAGAGCATTGTGTGGGCATATATGTAGCATGCAAGCGTCTCCATATTCAATCCCAGTGCTGCAGAATTAATACTTCATATTTAGAAAATGTTTAAGAAATAGACACTTATCTTTACTAAAGATGACATTCTTTCAGCTTCTTGAATATATGGAATATAGCCATGATAATATTTAATGACTTTGCATACAAGTTCTATCATGTGTCCTGGGTACATTTCAATTGCTTGTTTTGTTTTTGCTTGATTACTTGTTTTTTATTGTTCTTAATATATTATTGTCATTGATATTCTGGGTAATCTTTTATAGAATAGGAGACATTGTAAATGTCATGTTTCTTGATTTTTTTATTTATTCATGTATTAATCATTTTCTATATATCCTCGAGATTGTTCTGGAAGACTTAAAAGTGCCAATCTTTTCTTTTCTTTTTGTTTATTAAGGGATTTTTCTACTCATTTTACATTCCAACCACAGATTCCGCTGTCCTCCCTCCTCCTGTCCCAGAGCCTTCCCGTCAATCCACACCCCATTCCCTCCTCCTCCAAGGCAAGGTCTCCCAGAGGGAGTCAGCAGAGTCTGGTACATTCAGTTGAGGCAGGTCAAAGCCCCTCCTCCCTGCACCAAGGCTGCACAAAGTGTCTCACCATAGGCACTAGGCTCCAAAAAGCCAGCTCATGCACTAGGGACAGGTCCCAGTCCCACTGCCTGGGGGCCCCCTAAACAGTTCAAGCTAAACAACTGTATCATTTATCCAGAGGGCCTAGTCCAGAACCATGGGGGCTCCTCAGCTATTGGTCCACAGTTCATGCATTTCCACTAGTTTGGCTAGTTGTCTCCATACTTTTTTCAGTCATGGTCTTGATATCTCTTGCTCATAATATCCCTCTTCTCTCTCATCGATTGGACTCCTGGAGCTCTGGTTGAGACCCAGCTGTGGATCTCTGCATCTGCTTCCATCAGTCACCAGACAAAGGCTCTATGATGACAATTAGGATATCCAGCCATCTGATCATCAGAGCAGGCCAGCTTAGGTACCCTCTCAACTGTTGCCAGTAGTCTATGTTGGAGCCATCCTTGTGGATTTCTGGGAACCTCCCTAGCACTCTGCTTCTCCCTATTTCCATGGTATCTCTTATCTTTATCATGGTATCTCTTTCCTTGCTCTCCCATTCTGTTCCCATTAGCTTGAACCTCCCCCTCCCCTAAGTTCTCATTCCCTATACTTTGACCCCATTACCCAACCTCTCATCCCCAGTTTGCTCATGTAGATCTCACCCATTACTCCATTGCTGGGCAATCCATGCATCCTTCCTAGGGTCCTCCTTACTAGCAAGCCTCCCTGGAACTGTGGGTTGCAGTCTGGTTATCCTTTGCTTTATATCTAGTATCCACTTATAAGTGAGTACATACCATGTTTGTCCTTCTGAGTCTGGGTTACCTCACTCAAGATGATATTTTCTAGTTCTATACATTTGCCTGCAAACCTCATGATGTCATTGTTTTTTTTTCTGCTAAGTAGTACTCCATTGTGTATATGTACCACATTTTCTTTATCCTTTTTTCAATTGAGGGGCGTCTAGGTTGTTTCCATGTTCTAGCTATTACAAATAATGCTGCTATGAACATAGTGCCAATCTTTTCAAAGCATGTATTTAGATTTTATTTTCTGAAAACAAGCAACTTCTGTGTATATAGGAGTTGTCTACTACCTATGCCATACTCACCTACTGTGACTGTAGTTGACATGCCTTGAAATCCAAAGTTCCCTGGACTATGTCAAAGAAACTCTTTCAGGCCTTGTACAAGATTCCTTAGTTGTTCCATCTACTAATTTCTGCAGGTTCTTCTCCTGATCTTGTGTAGGTTCTGTGCAGATGAACAGTCTACAAGGCCTTCTGTGAATTGTGAGAATACACTGTGTATCCAATTGTCCTTCTGGCACTCTTCCCTGGCACATCAACACCATGGCATCCCCGGCTCTCAACTCTATATTCACCAGCATTTTCCTCGTTTCTCCTCTCATGCCACATCCCTTGTTGTTTGTATATAGATATGGACCCTCTCTTATTCCACTCCATTCTATCTGTTACTTTAATTTTAGCATCATCTTGATTACCTAGAAAGTCACTCCCCCCTCCACACACAAAGAAAGCTTGTTGCATTTTTTGACATCTAAACACTGAGAAAAATGTAATCATGAAACTTTTTACAAAGGAACATGTCTGCTGTTTTATACCAGCTTTCTGCATGATGTTATGTAGCCACTCAATAAATAGTCTTTAATTAGCAGACAACCACTAAAGGATAATAGGAAGGTTGTTTTTCGTTTGTTTGTTTGTTTGGGTTTTTCCATTTTTATTGATTTGAAATTTTATCCAAAAGTCTTAGCCTGATGTGGGGGTGCACACTCATAACAGTTGGAGAGCTGGAGGGCTGAGTTAACCTAACTCGAAAATAAGTAAAATACCCTTGTTCTTGTTCTCCCTTTGGGTATGTTTTTGATCTTGTGTAGATTATGCCCGTATTTCTGAACATGGATTAAATACTTGCCTGTAATATTCACAGTCACATATGTTTTCTATATAATGAAAAATAATTTTAGATATTAAGATATGAATAGATAAGTTCAGTTTGTGTGATCTGAATTTAATTCATATCAATCAAAATCATGCTTTCAGTATTCTAGGTTTTACATTGAATTCTTTGATTGAACTTGATCTAACTAGAGCTGAATTTTGTGTACGGTGAGAAATATGAGTTTAATTCTATTTGTATACATGTCCACATGATGTCTTCATGGTACCATTTATTGAAGATGCTGTCTGTGTTGGTCAGTGTTATGTCAACTTGATGCAAGCTAAAGTCATCTAAGGAGAGAGAACCACAATTAAAAAAATATCTCCTTAATATCAGGCTGTAGGCAGGTCTGTGGAACATTTTCTTAATTAGTGATTAATGTGGAAGGACTCAGCCCATTGTGGGTGGGGTCATCCCTGGGCTGGTGGGCCTGGGTTCTATAAGAAAGCAGCCTGAGGAAGCCATGGGGAGAAAGCCTGTAGGGAGCACCTCTCCATAGCCTTGACCTCTGCATCAGCTTCTGCTTCCAGGTTCCTGCCTTGATTTCCTTCAAAGATGAAAAATGATTTGGAAGTGTAAGCAAAATACACTCTTTACTCTTAAAGTTGCTTTAGTCATGAGGTTTCATCACAACAACAGTAAACCTGACTAAGGCACTGTCTTTTCTCTGGTGTGCATTTTGGCTTCTTTTTCAAATATCATATTGTAGTTGCCTGGATCCATGTTTAGCTCTTCTATTTTGTGCCATTGTTTGTACATGTCTGTTTTTGAGCCAGAACCACACTGTTTTTAATCTCTGTATCTTTGTAATATAGCTTGAAATCTATTATGGTAATCCTTGCAATATGGTTCTTTTTGCTCAGGACTGTTTTGTTGTTTGAATAACAAATGCTGAAGAGGATATAGAGAAAGCTTACTCACTCTTGGTGGGGTTGCAAGCTTGTACAGTCAATGTTGAAATCAGTGTGGAGAACCTTCAAAATGTTGAAACTAGGTCTACTTTATAACCCAGTCAAGCCACTCATGGCATGTGCCCAAAGAACTGAACTTCCTATGTCACAGGTCCTTGTTCAGCTACCCATGCTCTCTGTCACTCCATTCCCAATATCCAGGAAGCAGAAATGGCATAACTCTTTCTGGTGATAAATGGACAATGGAGGACCTAAACAACGCAACACCAATTAACATGCCAACACACACACACACACACACACACACACACACACACACACATGCACGCATGCACGCATGTATATGAAGAGGTTATGAATTTGTAAGGTAGTAGTAGGTTATGAATTTGAGAGGCACCCAGGAGGAGTTGGAGAGTTGGACGAAGAAAGGGAGAGGTAAAATGTGTAAATACAGCATTCGTATATAAAATTCTCAAAAATTAAAATAAATGAATGATGCTATCTTTTTCTTTCATTATTGATCATTTTGTACAGTTTAGAAAAAATTTTCTCTAACATAACATAAACTTATTTGTTTATGATGTATTATTTTGATTCAGTATTTGATTTAATTTGATAAGTTGTCATTAGTTTCAATAAAGAGTTATTTCTTTCCTGCCCTTGGCTTGTTTTGTTTATAGCTAGAATAACAAATTTGTAAGGTAAATTGGTGGACTTTTATCCTTGGAAAAAAAAAACTTGGCCCTGTTAAGTTATGGGTTTTTTTAAATATTAGCAATTTAATTTATTTATATTCATAGAAAAATGAAAGAAAGTTTTTGCTACATTTTAATTTTTAGGCACTGTTCTAAAGAAGCAATAATATATTTTAAGGGATATGAGAAAGATGGCATCATGTTTGTTTACAGAAAGATTCCTTAATCAATTAGTTTAAACTCTTTTAAAACTTATTTATTTTATTTCTTGAGATATAACATTCTAACAGCACAGCATTCCATCTCATCAAATTTACAACATAATGAACTTCTTGGGTTTCTAACTTTGCCTGTTTTTGCAAGATAATATAACACAAAGGTAAACTAAATTATGTCCTCTATATGTTTTCACATTATGGTTTGAAAAATGTTATCTTTGGTGTTATATTCATAAGATACACAATAAATAAGAGGACAAACATTCATAGTCCAGTAGTATTAAAACATATGCATAGACATGCATTCTTTTCAGCTATAGAAACCAATACCAATAAATACAATGGTATTTAAAAGGGTCAACAGCTATGGCTTTGTTATTCTCTATCACTTTCTGCCTTCTGGAAGTTGGTTACAACATTTGAAGATGAATAGCTACTCAGGCTTACCTTCCCATAATGATGATGTATTTTTAGACCTACAAACAACCCACCTCTGTAAACTCAGCAGAGTAATATATTGCATCTTACTAATTATGTGCATTTTATTGTATTTTTAAAAGTCTTTGGTAGGCATGATATGAAAAGGAGAGTTTTAAATGACATAAATGATAACTTAGGTGTATATTTAAGGATCTGGAAATGTGAAGTAACTAAATATTTGAAAAGAAGATATCTCTAAGAAAGGATGGAATAGAAAATGGAAGAACTGAAGGTGTAAACAAACTCACAGGTATATAATATTACCTGAATTTGTAATGTGATTTTATTTACAGATCTATCATATTAAAAGTGATATTCAAATACAAGTAACACATTTCCCCCAAATATGTGTGTAATATTCTATATGTTTATATTCTATTTACTTGTAACCAATAAATTACCTACAAATTAGTGGAATTTTGGATAAAAATATTTTATTATACTTTGATGTGATATTTAGCTTGCAAAACTAAGTCCTTTTCTCATCTAGTATTGCCAACATAAGTATCAAGATACATATGTACAGATTTTGACATAGTCATAAAAGCCACTAGAACCCACTATGCTGAGATTTGAAGAATGGTTCACCACTTTGATTAGTATGGGACCAAGTGTTATGTGTCCTTGTTCATCTAAACAGAGTGAATGAAACCAGTGAGACGAATGTATTGTTAAAGCTATCAGATGCTGTTACTATTATTATCATCATCATCATTAGTAGTAGTAGTAGTAGTAGTAGTAGTAGTAATTAAACACGTTCAATTATTCTGCAGTCCTACTGCAATTTCCTCTCCTTTCTATTCTCCCATTCCCTTTCTCCACATCCCCCCCCCCTCACCAGATGATTCTTCCTCTGTTTCTGTTGATAAAGGGGCAGGCCTTCCATGTGTGTCAACAAGCATAACAAGTTGAGGTGAAACTAAGCTCCTCCCCTCATATTAAGGATGGGCTAAATAACCCAGTATGAGGAAATAGGGTCCTAAAAGGCAGCCAAAGTGGTAGGGACAGACTGTACTCCAAACACAAGGAGTTCAAAGTAGATCAAGATGCACAACTGTCACAGGTTTAGAGGGCCTAGGTTGGTCCCATTCGGCTCCCTACATGTCCAAAGTCTGTGAGCTCCAATGACCCCAGGTTAGCTGTTTCTGTGGGTTCCCTTGTGATGACCTTGACCCACCCTGGCTCTCTTCAACAGGATTCCCCAAGCTCCAGCTCAGAGAGCAATAAAAGCAATGTCTTGATGGGGGTGGGGCACTTTGGTATCAGGTAGAAACCTGGAGTAAGGAAACTCACATGAATCTATAATGATGACCCCAGCTAAGACTTCTAGCAATAGTGGATAGGTAGCCTAAACTGGCCATCTCCTGTAATCAGATTGGTAACGATCCAATTGTCATCAGAAAGCATTCATTCAGTGACTGATGGAAACAGATGAAGTGATCTATAGCCAAGCACTGGTGGGTTTTTCGTTTTGCTTTATTTTTTTAATTACATTTTTTTCAAGATCCCAAGAGCCTTTCTAGGGAATTCATAACTTTGCATCATAGTTTGTAGAACTCTCCTAAATATGTCCCATTTTTGCTGTAGTATTGAAATAAGAAGTCTGGTATGGGAAATTTTAAATGAACTCAAATATAACATGGTAGATTTTGCTTCAGTCTCTGCTAGTATTTTAAGTTTCTTTTCTTTTTTAAGATTTATTTATTTATTATGTATACCGTGTTCTGTCTGCATCTTTTCTATGAATCATACATTTTCCTTTTTAAAAGAATGCTTAATAGTAAAAATCCTCCTGACCTATGCAGATAGCATCCTTTAATCCTCAAATCTTGTCATTGCTTCTGTGTAAGCACAAGCTCTATGAATTTTATTGAAATGGAAAGACATTGAGCTCAAAACTTACCAGTTGGAATTTTCCTCTAAGGCATATGGAGTTAACCCAGAGGAATTAGAAGGCACAGCCTCCAGCATCAAGGCATGTGACTGCCATGAACTACTTAGGCAGAAATGTATATTGTACATGGAAGAGACAAAAGAGGCAGTTCACAGGCACAAACAGAGGTGAAAGAATGTGAATTCAGACAGAGAACAGGAAGCAGGATGAAAGCTAATTTCATCCTTTTATAATAAGATTCTAGTTCCCTTTTACATTTAATTAGGAAACACTTATATTATAAATGTTCTTTCCCACCCAAGTAGAGCTAAGAATATTTTCACTTTTAGCAATTAAGACAAAATGATGTCACATAAATTATTCAAAATGATTATTGATTAAAGCATGTGTCTATTTGTTTTCTGGTCAATAATGATTTATTTCTGCAAACCGGACATTAATATTCCACCAAGCATGTTGGAATAATTACAAAAATAAACAGAAAGTTTAGAGAAAACATTGACTTTCATTTTTTCACTTACAGAGATAAAGTGATTGTCCAAGTACACAGAGGAAGGAGAAGATGGGGCCAGGGCTTGATCTTGCTTCTCCTGTCACCTGGCAGGCCCTCCATTTATTCCATGCTTTGCTGTGAAACACAGCATCAGTGGTGCTCAGCTCAGCTGTGTCAAAGAAAAAAAAAGAGTATGTGTCTGATAAAAGATTATACTCTCTGCCTTAGATGTTCTGGTTCCAAGGAATCAAAGGAGTTGCATGGAGCTTTCACATCTCATGGGGTCATTAGACACACAGAGCATCCCAGACACATGATAAATGTGGAATCAACAGTCATATTATCTCAGTTCATATTCAAGCAAACATGAGACTTAACTTCCTCACAGATGAAGAAACTGAGATCAAAATGACATCTTTAATGTAGAAGAAGTAACTGGTACAGCCAGAAGACACATTTAAGTCCTTCTGACCAGCATCCAGGCAAGATGGCTGCCTTTGTAGAACTCAGAGTTTGTAGCTACGTTGGTGGCTATCATTCACCTTCAATAGCTTCAGAAATTACGTTCTCTTCATATTCAATTCTTAAAACATTGATGAGGTTTGTTTTTCATCAAATCAACTTATGGTTAGATGTTTATTCTAGTGCAATGATAAGTTTAAAAATAAACATAAAATTTCCATAGAACATGTGTAACTACAAACTTGCTAAACTGACAGAGTAAACAAATTTGAAATTCAATAATATATAAAATTTGATTTAGCTAATTGCCAAGCCTAAAAGATAACTAACATTTCTCAAATGCAATTCATTTTAATATACTAATTGCTTTTAATTAAGTGTTATAGAAAGTAGAATATCCTTGAATACTTTAAAATATTTTTAAATTTTTTCAACATTACCATTTATGGTGAATATTTTGTTATCCATATCTTTATTAAATATATACATATACTTACTATCACTTAAGCATAATATTATAGACACATTTGTTGTTATAAATATATGAAAAGGATGATTCATTGAAATGACTATTATATATATTTATATTTATATAATCTAGAATGAAAGTGTTTATTACACATTTGAGTAATTTTTTTTATTAACATCAAACTAGATTTATTTTTCTGTGATTAAAATATTCTTCTAAAATTATGTTGTGTTCTTTCTAATTCATTTGAAAATTGTGTCAGGAGCCCACATAAAATTACACATTCAACTAAAGAGAATCCCCTAAATTAATAATTCATAGAGAACATACACATAGGGTATGGTGGCGCATGTCTTTAATCCCAGCACTTGAGAGGCAGGGGCAGGTGGTTCTCTGAGTTCAAGGCTAGTTTGGCCTACCAAGTGAGTTCCAGGACATCCAGGGTTACACAGGAAACCATGTCTTGAAAAGCCAAAAACCAAAAAAATAAAAATAAAACAAAACACCACATAGTCAGTGTTGAGTTTTGTTGTTACAAAATAGATCCTCTTAAACAAGTTTGACTAAGCCTTTAAATGAAGTCTGTCTACTAAGAAATACTGTTTGCAATTATGCTTCACAAAATGACTTAATTCTTCTAAAATCCATAATTATTCCATTTTGAACTTTAAAATTCTTGTCTAGCAACTAGCAGATTAAAAATAATTCACATGAGTCTAGGAGAATAATTTTGAAATACCACTTAAAGACTGCAATATAGTTATGTATTTAGGGCATTCTTTGGGAAAATCATTTATTTTCAAATGACACTAAATCTGGCTTAAGCCTTAGAGAAAATTATTTTTGTTTTTTGACATAAAAAGAAAAGGAAGATTCAAGTTCAGCCTTTTCATGATGCTTTAATTTTGCTTATTCTTTGAAGATTTCATACATGTCATACAACTTTATCATAGCCACCTCTCATGTTTCCTCCTCCATATATACAATATAACTTTTTCATATCCACTTCTTGTTTCTCCTCCTCCAGCTACCTCCAGGACCCTCATCACATCTCTCCCTCATGTCTTACTCATATTTCTAATTGAGGACACTTAGTGAAGCCCATATGTACATTGGCCTGCAGTCTGGTCATGAGGACCCTTCTAGTGACCACATCCCTAAAGAAAAGAGATTCTCACTCTTCCTGTAGCTGTCACCTGTCAGTAGTTCCCCAGCTTTTGATGGAAGCGTGAGAACCTCTCTCTAATTCATGTCAGGATTTTTAAATTATTATTCATTATTTGGGAATACTGTACATGCAGATAACGACTATAAAAAAAATCACTCACCATATCTTTATATCAAATTCCTTCGTTCCCTGTTTCATTTTCATGTGCTTTATTTTTTAATTGAAAATACATTTTTTCATACAATATATTGTTTTGTCTCACACTCCCTCAACTCCTGCCACATCATCCCCATCCAAGTCCACACCCTATCTTTCTCACTCCCATTAGAATACAAACAAATCTAAAACAATAAAAAGAAAATAATAATAAAATAAAATAAAAACAAACCTGAATAGGACAAACCAACCATACAGAAGAAACAGAGCCAAATAAAAAGCATAAGAAACACATACATTGGCAGACATAGAGATTCCATAAAATACAAAATCAGAAACCATAATATATAAGCAAAAGACCTATATGGTAAGAAAAAAATTCTCAGACAAAGTATAACAAGTCAAAGAACTTCTAAAAATACCACTGATTTCATTTTGTGTTGGCTCTCTACTGTTGGATGTGGGACCTGGTCTTAAATGTGGTTTGTATCCCCAGTTAGACTAATTTTTCCTTTGCGAGTGGTTATCAATTGGAGGTGGTTCTGGGGTAGGGATGTGGTCTGTGTCCATTTCCACTCCCAGCCTATTGACCCCATCAGACCCAGATCTGTTCAGGCCCTGTGCATGCTGCCAGTGTCTGTGAGTTCCTGTGTGCACCTGTCCTGCTGTGTTTAGAAGACCTTGTTTCCTTGGTGTTCTCCATCTTCTCTGGCTTGTACATTCTGCCATTTCTTCTGCACTTATCCCAATCTGCTACACAAGGAAGCTCCTCTGATGATGGTTGAGCAAAAGACCGATCTATGAGTATAGCAGAATGTCTTTAGGCGTCATACTGTCCACTATGTTCCTTTAGCAGAACAGTGTTATTTGGTTTTCTCCTAGGTCCCTGATCTATCTAGTCTCAGGTTCTTGGCCACTGGAGCAGTATCAAGGATGGGTTTCATCTCATTCCTCATAGTTATCCTACTGTGCAGTAGCATGCAAAGCCTCCTTCTCCTGTCTAATTATAACAATACTTATTGGTTGAGTTTGAAATTAAGAAACACCATGTCATCCTGTAGCTCTGACAGTATTACCTTTAATTTTACTCTCCTTTCATGATCAATATTTATTCCTCCCATCTCAGAGTTAACATGACCTTATATTTATCTTTGTAAATTACACAATGTATTTTTGTGAATGTGTATTTTCAGTAACCCATAGAAAGACCACCACAGTCAACATTCTTTTTCTGTAACCAAGTACAAGGGCATAGGCTCACTCTTCATTACCAAAATGTTTTAAAAGGAAGAAAAGGAAAGTCTTGTTTTCATTAATGTACAAGTATTTCTCAAAGTCTCTATGGGATGCACAGATCTAATCATAGCACACCTGTCAATGCCTGTTCTGAAGATAACACTCTCTTCTGCAAATGCAGTCAGCACTATGCACACACACGTGCACACACAGTTGATATTTTTACTCTGTTTAATTGTCATCTGTCTAGATCAATGCCTGACTATCTTGATTTCCATTTCTGTGATTCTGAGGAACATTGTCTAGCACACTGCTCAGTCACTGGAAGCAGCATGGCAGGTACTTTATCTCCTTCAAATCTTTTTTTTTTTTTTTTGCCTCCCACCCCACCCCATTAGAATTTCTGTCTTTTCCTTGGTTAGCAGAAGTTTCTACTCCTTTATTTATCTCTGTCATGTTGGATCTAGTCTGCCTTTAAGAAAAAGCCCTCTATTTCTGCTGCTGTATCTCTGTCATGTGAGACCAACAGAAAGAAGGCTGCCCTCTGCTGGCCAGATAGAGTCCTCACTAGGGTCACCAAATTGACACCAAGTGCTTTGGGCTGGGACTTTCAGGATCCAGAACTGAGAGAAATAATTTCCTACAAAGCCATCTCGAATTCTGTTATGGTTTCCTAAACTGATTACTCCAAATTACTTGGCATCTTTTGTTTATATAGTAACTTTTATGTTTCATTTTCCCTTTCCTGACCTGTATTTGACATAGCACAATGCTTGTTATGGTGTTCATTGTATTTCTCTTCCTTAAATCCATTTGTGTTGTTGTTTGTTTTTAGTTAGTTTGTTTTGTTTTGTTTAAATTTTTCAGTATTTCTACCTTCTATAAGACAAAACAGACATATTGAGACATTTCATCTCTCTGTTGTGCCCACCGCCTTTTTTTCCTTGACCATACACTCCCCCCACCCCAAACACACACACTGGAATAGTGTCAACTAATTTTTATTGCTAGTTAAGGGAAAGATGTATTTAGGATAATATGCAATTTAAAATTTACAAAAAATATATAATATTAACTAATAAAGGGGATATTCTTAAACCAGACTCCCTTCCAAATCTGTAGGTAACATTTAATTTGCACTATACTTGATAAGTAATGAATGAACAAACTAACTGGTTCACTCTTCTGGAATTTGACTTGTTCGAAAAGAATCCAGTGAAGTTTTATCCAGAATTAAGTCTTGTCTTGCTTTAGCAAATTTCTGCTTCCTGCTGGCCATAAAGATCTGGTGACTGTTAGGGAGAGTATGAGCTCCATTTTTAGTTAATTCATACTTAATCTGCTTGGGTGCTAGCCTCAGTTACAAGTTAGCAGCTTGAGCTCTGTTCTTCAGGAGAACACTGACTTTTGCAACAAGAAACTTACAGCTCACTTTAAAAGCACTCTGTGGACTTTGGTCTTTATAAAATGTTCAAGAAAATGACACACACACACAAAAGGGCATCTTACATTTTGAGTTTAATTGGTTACATATAGAGCCTTGGATGGTGTGAGCATTTGGTGAGATCTCAGCAGCACCTAGTGTCTGGTTGTGGAATCACATCTGAGACTTGAAAATCTGTGTAGGGTAAAATACAAGTTATGTGTCTCACATAAGGTTGGATAGTGATTTACAGCAGTCAGGTCAGAGATGTCGCCCTTGTTTCTAGATAACTGTTCTGAGACATGGCCATGCAAGAGAAGTCTCTTTCATAACCAAGGAGTAATCCATCAGCTTTAAAAATAGGGAGGTTTGGGCCTAGGCAGATGGCTTAGTCAATAAAGGATTTGCAGGGCAAGGATGAAGACATGAGTTTGATCCCCAGAGCTCTCATAAAAAGTCTAGATACAATGGTATGAGCCTACAATCAGCGTAAAATCCTACTCTGGGGAAGTAGACACAGGAAGACACTGACAGTCTGCTTCTCTGCAAGTCCAGGTTCAGTGAAGGACTTTGCCTAAATAAGTAAGGTGGGCTGCTTTTAAATAAGATACTCAACATTGACCTCTGACCCCCACAGCCACACAAATACAAATTCATATGGACACACACACACACACACACACACACACACACATTTGTGCACCTGTATGTGAACACATACCCCCCCCCCCAAAAAAAAAGACTTAAGAAAAGAGAAGTTCTGATTTTGTGGAAATAAAAATATGATGTATTGTGTAAATTTGGGTGACAGTGATACCTAGAAACCAGAGACCATACATGTTTAAGAATAATTGTGCATACTCATGAGTGAGGTCATACTACTGCTTTTATTGTCTATACTCAAGTAGATCTTAATACAGTCACTTTGACACTGATTGACATAGTAAATAAACAACAAGGAAAGGGTATGGGGCTATGAATAATCCAACCAATGAATTTACATATTTCTGTTGATTTTTTTAGTAAGAAACTTAATTTCATTAGAGAATAAGCTTTACTGTATTTTTGTAGGTCATAGAACATGCACTTAGCAAAAATGAATATCTCTGTATAGGAAGGGTGTATTAGGGATGATCTAGCCAGGCTAGGTGAGCACCCGCTCCTGGATACAATTGCTAGACTGCAGGCAGACTTTCTCTGTCCCATCAGCCAGCTCCCAAATAACCACACAGAGACTTATTAATTATAAATACTTGGCCGATAGCTTAGGCTTGTTAACTAGCTCTTACAACTCAAATTAACCTATATTTATTAATTTACATGCTGCTATGTGGCTTGTGGCTTATTACCTAATCTTCTACACATCCTGCTTTCTCTGTGTCTGGCTGGCGACTTTGCCCTTATTCCCAGCATTCTCTCAATCTTGCTCTCCTGCTTAACCTCTTCCTGCCTAGCTAATGGCCAGTTGGCTCTTTATAAATCAATGAGAGCAACACATATTCACAGTGTACAAAAGAATTATTTCATGCACCAGACTGAGATAGTTATCTTAAATCTAGAAAGTGAAATACCACCTCATTGTATTCTCAAAGGATAAAATAACCAAATAAAAGAATTTAAATTTCTCATAGCCATCTAGAAACAATAAAAGAGCACAATCAAATAAGTATCAAATTAAGGAAAACAAAGCTAAAATTACAAAAAAAAATAGATTTATGACTCATACTGAAAAATACAAAAATACATTTACTAATGCAATAAAAAATAAAAGAAGAAATTAGCATTTACCATAAAGTACAATAAAATGCAACCAAATATAGAAATAAAATTATATCCTAGCTATTTATGTGTTGTTGGAGGGTTCACAGTAGAGTCTCAGTTTTTCCAGAAAGCTCCAAAGCCTGGATGCTTCTTAAATCCACATTTAAGGTGTGCTCAAATTTTAATCAGTATATCTACCACTGCTTGGATCTTCCATCTAATCTTGAATTGCTGAGAGTGCTTTCTACTGTGGAAGCTGAGGCTTTGTGATGTTCCATGTCTGCCAAGATGTCAGAAAAGGGCCAATATTCTTTTGCCTAAGGATACATGTAAATATTTTGGGCTTTGAGAGCCATGTGCAATCTGTCAGTTCCAGCTTCAGGACTGTACCAATATTGATCACTGTCATTCCCATACAAATTCATGTAAAAGTTGTGGGTGTGCAGTTCATGGAGCTTGTTTGTAAACTCTAGTTAGAGATAAACATTGATTTCAATAAATGAATAAAATAACCAGATCCTTCTGTTCAGCTTCACTGGTAAAAATTCTGAGCCTGAATTTCATACTTACTAGCCTTTTGTCTAGATTTCACTTGTTAATTTCCCAAAGATGAAAAGAGAAATTAATTAAAATCATTCAAATTTCCTGATAATGGGAAACATAGAAATTGCAGTAAATTGTTGAGTATGATTGATATCAAGTCCATGTTGTTTTTAAAATGTCACCATCTGCCTAGACTATACCCAATGACAGAGTAAATCTGAAATAATCTTGATGCCCTGCTCCCATTTGATAAGTGCCTGGAGGGTCCTTAAATGGTGGACTACGATGAAGTTAATGGAAGCTTGGCAAGTTAAAGTCTGTCCTTGAAATGATCCAGAACTGAATCTAATGAGACAATGTGAAATCGAAAAGAACTGTAGAATGAATTACTGGGGTCAATGGTAGTCATCACTGAAATGAATGGTTTGACATAATGAAGCTCAACTACAGAATGATGATTGATGTGAGAGCAGCCACATAAAAGAAGAACAGCAGCCCACTCTATTTCTTTCCGTGCAAATCCCTTTGTAAGAAACATTTAAGTCAAGCACACAGGTTCATTTTTAGCGATGCATGTGGCTGGACAATGAGTGACCACAGTGAAAAATGAAGAATTAACTCCCCAATTTCACAATGACATTTTAAATTGGTATCTTCTCCTTTTGGATTCTGGGCTCTGCAGATCTTGCCTAAACGAGTGAACTGAGACCCTTACAAAGCCAGGATGTTTGTACAATCAGGCAGGAATAGGTTCTCTTGGCACCATCTAGTGAGATCTCAGTCAGTTTTCACTCCACAGCTGAAAAAGCAAAACACTAGCCTGTGAGGATTTTCCCTAAGTTTAGCTATTGTGAGAGTGATGTCTGGTAAGTTGAATGTTCTTTCTGAAATTACTCTGAGGAGTAAGACTTGTTAATTATGAAACGTTTAACAAATCTGGTCAGCTGGCATTGTGGAGTCCACCCCAGTTTGTGGGTATGGCATCATCAATAATAACGTATAAAAAATACAATATGGATCATATATCACCTTTATATGTAAGACTATACCAAGATCAAATCACTAATATTTAAATATGCCTTCAGTCATCTTGGCAAAGTCTCTGGCCAGGAGATGAAAGGTAGATGATGTGGGGAACAAATGCAAAGATAAAAATATCTCTCAACTGTATAAATATTTAGTTTATACATATACACACACCCAGTGGTGGAAAATAAATAGTCTGAGGCACAAATCTTAGTTTAGCGTATGCATAAGAGAGAAAAATTGACAGAGGAAAAAGTAAACTTTGCTATTTTTGTTTTGTTTATGATTTCTTTTCTTCACTCTGCAGGGCTTGGATATCATGGTCTTCCTGCTTAAGCCTTCTGGGTTCTGAAATTAGAGATGTGAACATCCATATCAGGGTAGCCTTGCTTCTGATTTACCATGAGCATTCAGCTTGGATGATCCGAGTCCACATCACCTTTTATGTAGTGAAGGTTATGGATCAGACTTGTGTGGATTGTTGAGTTTCGGGTGTCACTGTCGTTCTTCCAGCGGTCTCAGATGATGCAAAATGTAAATGAGGGGTTTATAAATTGCTGAAATTAAACACACTTCAAAATCAATAAGTCATGATGTATTTGCATCAGCATGAATGACTTCCTCCTCTTACCCCTTTGTCTAATGTTTTCAAAACAAAACAAAACTTCTAAAACACTGGCGAAAAACAAAGCAAAAGTGGATTTCTTTGATTTTCCAACATGCAAGTCGTGCTTTAGTTAGCCCTTGCCTCCGCTGCTGAAAAATATTTGAGTCTTTCAAGGGAGTCAGTGTTAACCCCTTGCTGCTTTACAAACCCCCAACTGAAAAACAAGCCTGAGGCTATATCATAGAGGCATTAGATTCCTATTGCTGCTGTGGAGAATTTCCACAAATTTGTGGCTTTCCACCAGGAGACCTACGGTTGTCAGAATTCCTGCCCCCCACCCCGCTCCCCACCTTCCACCCCTCCACCGCTCCACCCCTGCATCTTTTCTGAACCTCCAGGGAAGAACCCATTTCCTTGCTTTCCCAGCTAGGATTGGTCTTCTGCATTCCTTGACTTGCAGCCCTTTCTACATGTTTATATTTTCTTTTTTCATTTTCTATTTTCTTCCGTGTGTACTACAATTATTTATGTAGTTGTAGGAAACAGGGAAGAGTGCCAATGTATGGAAGTCTGAGGACAGTTTTAGGAAGTTGTTTTCTTCCGTTATATGAGCTTTGAAAATTAAACTTGGGTCATGAGGCTTAGTGGCAAGTGCCTTTATCAGTGGTACCTTTACTCATTTTAAATTTGTCACATATTATTTCATTCATTTAATATGGATCCAGGAGAGTAATAAAAGACTCATGAATAAGTGAAAAAAATAGCCTATGCATGTAAAAAAAAAATGACAGTTGAGGCAGCTGTAAGAAAAAAAAGTAGAAGAGTTTGATCTGTTCAGGATAGTCAATACCTATTGCTATTGGGAGGGGAAGGTAATCCTTACAGGTAACAAAAATTATACTAAGAACTGTAAGAAAGAGAGCCACTGGGGTGTATTCACTGAAGTAGGGGTTAGAAGGCAGGGAGGTTTGGGAATGGCAAACACCATGAAGAACCACCTAAGTCATTTCAAGGTTGGCTCTTTAATTGTATGAAAAAAAAAAGTTTACACAGGTTTTATGATCTGAGGAGAGGTTTCCTTGAGTATAAACTACATAAAATAGAAGTATGTGATAGTGAAATTTACAGTTGACAATACAAGGTAGCAGGATTTGCTTTTCAATTTGGGGAGACTATTTATTAAGAGAGATATCATTTTAAAAGTCTGACAGATAATGTTTCTTTTTCCCTTTTGTTTATTTGCATTGAGCAGAGAAAACAGGAATCTTCTCTTCAAAATTGTAACATAAACAACATTTTTCAATGCAACCTTTGTAGATACAATATTTCAAGCATTAGGGACTGTCCTTAGCTAGAAACAAGTCAGTGTTGGACAAGCCTGGATGAATATAATGCCATTTTGGTGCCCTGCTGTCTGCAACTGCACCCCCTGAGACTTAGCTGGTGATGTGAGATTTGAATGCAGTGAAGGGTGCTATTTCTCAGAGTCAGTTCTGTGTAAAACAAAGGCAAAGGAATTTCTATCATAAGTACCACACTGCTGCTATATAGAAGTATATAGATATATTTGAAAATAGAGAAACACAAAGGCATGGCTTCCTGTGTGAAGGATGATAGTGCCAGGCATGGGCTTCAACAAACAAGTTTCAACAGGTAAGGTTCTCAGAACACAAAAGGGGGGACAGTGACTTGGATTCACATGGAAACTTAAAACAACTATTCAAATAAAAAGGATGGAAATAGTTTATCTATGAGTACTGAGGGAATATTCATGGACACATAGTAATCACAGTCTGGCTTGATTGTATTTTGTACACAACTGGTCACTCAGTAGAAAAGATAAAAATCCAACAGCATGCTAGTACTATAGAAACATGACCCTAGGCAAAGAACTGAAATGCATCACATAAGCCTTGGCTTTTTGAAGAAAGATTTGTTACATTTGTGAAGGTGGCCAACTCCATCCCTGGTACCACCACAACAAGGCTTGGACAGAATGGACTAGTACATTATCGCTAATTTCCCCTGATACTTAGGTGGGTTGCCAATGATGGCTAAGATCAACGAGGAATGTAAGAACTTCTCTTTTATAGAACCTTCCATGAAGAATGAACAGTGTAACAGCAAAGCTGCTGGGTAAGCTGGCATGTTTCAGTGTACCTTCAAAGTGCTGCAAGTATAAGCAGTGAAATTGGAACCACTGGGTCTGTAATCCTAGCATGCTGTTGGATTTTTATCTTTTCTACTTCATTACTTATCATTGTTACTGAGTGACCAGTTGTGTGCAAAATACAATCAAGTTGACTCACACTATCTAAGTGACATAGAAGTTTGCGCAAATTGTTAAAATTGCAATTTCCTTTAGAAATTGGTAAGGTTTAATACACATTACTGAGGCATATGTATATCATATCCATAGAAAAGTATGTATGCAAATGTATAATACAGTGAATTTTCACAGTGTGGATATTTTATAACCAGATAACCCATTTGCAGATCAAACCAGTACTCAACAATCTCTTTATTGTCTTCTTCCAAAGAAACCACTGGTCTGTGGTTCATTTTTTTTAGATGATAATATGATTACATCATTTCTCCCTTCCCTCCCACCAAACCTTCCCATATATTGCCCCCTTGGTCTCCTTCAAATTCATGTCCTCCTTTTTCTTTAATTGTTGTTACATGTGTACACACACACACACACACACACACACACACACACATCCCAAAATGCTACCTGCTTGGACTACATAATGCTATTTGTGAATATGTTTATAGGGATGACCATTTGGCTTTGGAAAAACAACCCAATGGGGATAATCACATCTCCCACTCTGAACATCTCCTAGTTGCCTGCAGTTCTCTGAATGAGGTTGAAGCCCCATGGCCTTCTCCCATCCACTTTGGCATGCCCATTGCTGTTGTCCTTGTTACGTTCATGTTTAGGCAGTTATGTTGGTGAGACTCCAACCACAATCACCAGGAGACACAATCTCATAGAAAATTCCCTTATCCTCTGGCTCCTTCAGTTTTTCCTTACTCTCCTATGCAATGTTCCCTGAGCTGGGAACTGGAAGCTGTTCCACAGATGTATCTAATAGGGCTGGATTCTCTAACCTCACATCTAGATTGGCTGTGGCTTTCTTCAGTGATGTCTGCCTGTTGCAAGGAGAAATTTCCTTCATGAGGAATGAGGACTACACCTATCCCTATTCATGTATATAAGAACAACATCTAAAGTCTAGCTAGGGATTATGCTGGCCCAGCAAAGCAGGATTTTAACACCAGAGATTAATAATAGCGATTCTTCTGGACGGTATGTATCAGTAATTGAATATGCTATAATTCCCATAGCTATTATTCCTGTACCAGTTAGTGTATTTTACTTTTGTCATTTGAGACAGGGTGCTGTTTTGTAACTTGCACTGCCTTGGAACTTACTATATAGATCAGGCTGGCCAGGAACATGCATGCTGTTCTGCCTACTTAGATCTACTATATAGATCATGCCTCTGCCTACTTAGTGATGGGATGATAGATATGCACTTCTATGCCCGTCTATGACTATATGTGAATTATATTGGAAAGTTCATTGAGACAGTTCCAAGAATACATATAATATACTTTGATCACATCCAGACCTCCGTTACTCTTCATGTCCCTTTTCTTCATAATCCCTTTCCTTTCCCTAATAGTCCCGTTCTCCTTTCATATCTTCAGTCTTATTTTGTTCATGATTCCACATAGTACAGAAAACATGAGCCTTACATTTCTTGGTTGGCTCATTTTCTGCGCTAATTTTTGACATGCAGGACTATTACTCTACTACACTATTCTTGTAGACAACAATTTATAATACTTATACATCTTCTGGGTGTATTCCAAGGTGTTGAACTACTGAGTCGTGGGTATGTAACATTAGCCTTCAATAGCCTACAGAGCTATTTTCCCAATGGTTTTACACATTTCCCACACACAAACATGAAGTGCTGGAGTGCCATCAGCTGTTACTGCCATGTGAATGAAAATTTTCTCATTTGTATAGGCTTGTTATGGTTTCTTATTATGGTTTTTATTTTTAATTTCTTCAATAACAAAAGCAATAAAATAAGCTATTCACACTTACTGGTAACTTGTAAACCATTTCATGAATTTTTGTCTCCATTTGTCTTATTGAATTTTACAGGTTTTTAATATATTCCCACAGAGAACTTTCCATCTTGGAGGGAAACTCATAAGACACAGCATGTTCTAAAGGGAGGTGAATTACTCCATCCCACAGAAAACTCCTTAAGCTCAGGAAGTAAACCATATGAGGGCTTCAAGAAGTCCCTGAAACTGACAAGATTTAGAAAAGCCCCCTGTCCCCAAGAATATATAATCTGTAAGGACTGATGAAAGGTATCCTTGGACATGCTGAGCTACCTCAAGGAGGCTCAGACCTGCTGAGATATCTGGAACAAAAGACAAACTGAATTTCATGGAGGAAGAGGAAACTATCTGAGCTGCCTGGAGGATGCAGAGACAGCCTGAGCTGCCGGGAAAGGCTCAGACCAACTGGGCTGCCTGAAAAGACACACCTGCCATTCTGTCAAGATGTCTTCAAGTCAGGCAGTGTGCTCCAGGTTTCCCACTTTGGTGAGCTGCCACCTATGCTGGGGTTGGGCTAGTAATGTAGTTGTCTTTGAGTGCCTCCTGCTCCTGTAAGCCCTCACCCCAATAAAGCCAGTTGGTTCCCCAAGTTGGACTTTGGTGATATCCTTCCTTTGGTCTGAGGTCAGTTTCTTATCTGGAGTGAGTGGATGTTTATTCACATCTCACCAATAATTGTGTTACATAACAGTTCTACATTTGAATTCCTGTGGTATGTGTATTTAAGTCTTCTTCCTTTCTATGGGCTTAGACTTTTACTCACTTTGTGGAAGTTTTTGATTGAGAGTCTGCGGTAAAGTTCAACAGAGTTTAATTTATATATCTTCCTATTTACAGTTAGTGCCACCATACCATCTTTAAGCAGAAAACTCTTGAAAAATAAATTTAAAAAGCACTTTTAAAAGAATGAGGACACGTGGATGAGCATATGAAAAAAGAAAATCCTACTTGAATTTCCTAAAAGAATCACTTTTAGAAGATATCAATATTTTGTGATTATTTTACATGTGGCTCTGCATGCTTATGTAATGATGTCCGAATGTGCATCTGTGTATGTGTGTGTGTGTGTGTGTGTGTGTGTGTGTGTGTGTGTGTGTGTTCGCGTGCACGCATGTGTGCTGTGTTATGGAGACAATACCCATTTTCCCATAAGCATATCCAGTTAAATCAACATCACTTCTTGACTAAACTATTCATTTTACATATAGCATCTAATATCAGTTTCATATATTATGGTCTTTTTGTCCTCTTTTTTTGCAAGAAGTCCTAAGACTTGGAGTGAGATATGAATGTCTGATTATGGCTGAGCACTCTACAGTCTTTCATCTTCTGCATGTTGGCCACTTGGTGGAGTCTCTGTTTTTCCCACCTACTGCTAGGAGAAGCTTCTCTGATGAAGGTTGAGACATGCTCTGATTTTTGAGCAAACCAACCAATCATTAGAAGCTGCTTTGATACCATGTCCATTAGCAATACAAATACAAATGGCATATCAGTGTGTCTCATGATTATATATGCAGAAAATTGCAGATTTTTTTAAAAAACAGACTCAATTTGTAATATAGAGAGTGCAGAATGATTATATAGTTCCATTTTCAATATTCAGAGTTGGTGTGACCTTGTTAAAGCAGACTGGACTAGTCTCACATTCCTTAGCCAAACCCTTACGTAACTGAATCATAAGCCATTCACAAATTTTGCTTCCTATTTTCTTCCAACTTCATTTGCATCTTATCAAAAGTTTTCCTTCCTTTGTCTTCAGAAGGAGTCCTAATCCTAGAATGAAGGAATCTGTGAACTGTAATTCCCAGTATTTCTGTAACAACACTTAGGCAGCCCTGAGGGAACTGCTCTGGGCACACTTTGCTCCCTATTGGATTAGTTTCTGAATTTTTAAACTCAAGATTCTTGGTGAAGTTAGACCTTTCTGGCTTTCCATGGTTTCTCTAATGGAAAATGGACAGACTCCTACATCACTGAAAATTACATTAGGACTGAAATTATATTAAATATTAAACACTACCCATCTAGTCACACCGACTCGGGCAAGAATAATTGAAAATAAATTTGAAGTTAAAGCTTAATGCACCTGGTTTTATTGGTGATTGCAATCCCATAGGAGCAATTCTGAGGGATTAAAATCACCAGCAAAGCACAAGAAATAAATGTTTGCTGGAGATACAGGAAGGATGCAGCTGGGTAGCCAGGGTGAGTGTTGCTTGTCTCATTTCTCTGAGTATTCAAATAGAAGCTGTGGGGTCCACTGCTCTGCAAATAGTACATTCAAGGTTACACAGAGAGTGGTTTAATTCCAGTTACTGTTGGACTCTGAGGCTTCATTGGTCAAATGATTTTTATTTTATTTTTTTGTTGTTGTAATTTTGGTTTTCTCTGTGGAAGGTGAACTTTCATTCATTTGCAGGTGCCTCATCTACCTAATTCAGTTCTAGACAGTGACATCTAGTCTAATCAAATGATGCAGAGAACTTTGTGTGAGTGCAGAGTAGTGGAAGTAGCAATATTAATGCTGCAACAGTTAGGGGTAGAAGATATATAAAAGCTATGTGAAGTTGACAAACGAAAAACTGGAACTAAAAATTGACCTAGAAATGACAGTTGAGTTAGAAAACATCTGAGCTGGGTATAGGTGTCAATAATTGGGGCATGGTGCTTACACCTGTAATCTCAGAATGCAGCAAGTTGAGACAGGAGGAATTCATGTTTAAGGAAAGCATAGGCTACATAGTGACACCCTGTCTAGTAAACAATAATAATATCAGCAACAATATTTTATTGCAGATATATTAATATAGTCTGTGTTTGCCTAGGAACCCCTGAGACTATATTGAGTATTTCTACTATTGCTTTATTAATGAATAAAATAAATTTATTTGCTGATATTTTTAATTTAGTGCTTAAAACAGTTAAAACCATCCCCCTGCCTTCATTTGTATAATAATTCCATACTACTACACTCTTAGTACTTGTAATCTTAACACACATCTTTGTCTAGCATGCCCACTCATATCCCTATTAATTAATTCTGTAGAAGATAACTCACGAGTTGTAATTCCAGCAGACCATGTTGATAATAATCTTTACCAAAACCAACAATTGTACCCACATATGCTATTGGTGAAATTATTAAGGCAACTCCATGTAGTTAAAAGGGAGGTTTATTTTGTGGGGTAACTTACAAGTGAAAGGATAGGTAACAGGGTCTGGGAAAGGTGTGGCACAGTCTGGCGGTGTTCTCTGCAGAACTCTGCTCAGTCTACCTCCAGCATCCAGGTCCCAAGGATCCAAGAGAGCCAGCCCATCCAGATCTCGGATCTTTAGGGTCCTCTCTCAGCCCGCCTTGTACGCGTGACAGTTACCGAAGCCTCAGTGGGGCTTGGAACTTCCAGATCAAAGCTGGAATGGCTACCCACTACAATATGCCTTTGTTTCCATTTTCCTTTTATAGCCTTTGCATACATTCGTTTTTTTAGTATGTTGTGCACTTTTCATACATTATAAAACTTGAGGTGGTAAACTAAAACATGATTTATTTTAAATGCTGTGAAATAAATTTATAAATCAGCCAACATGGAATGCTGAGTAGATATAACTAAGTTGAGAAAAAAAATGAGCAAAACAGTAATTGCTTTTCAGGTCCTTTTAAGATTTGTCTTTTTATATCTAAGTTGCAACAATGCTGGAAACTATGTTAGTGCCATAAAAAATGGCTATTTCTTTTTATTGTCTTTATTTGGAGGTATTTAGAAAATGATACAAAACTGACTTACATTCCTGGCTCTTAGTTCACTTTTCAGCACTGCACTCTGCAATCCCAATGGGCCAAGAGAGTTATTATGTTCTTTCGACTCTTAAAATTCTAAGATGTCTGTTCCTGGCCAAAGCAGCTACATTAGGAAAGTATTTGGAAGAGCCTGTGGCCATTCTCCTTGATAAAGAGAAGGTCCTGGGAGAAACTTGGCCAGGCTGGTGCTGGAGAATGATACAGGAGGCAGCTATTCAGGGATAGAAAGCAAAGAATGGAAGTACCCCCTCTAAGTACTGGCAAAAAAGTTAGGCTCATCTGGACCAATGACTCTGTTCTTACATTCACTGTATGTTAAATCAGTTTAGCACCACTCTATGTATACACAAGCATCTACATTTTTCTGCAGTTAAGTGTTAAAGCCCTGTATCCTACTCCACAGGTAACATAGTTTTTCATCAAATTCTTCAGACTTTCAAAATGCAAACTGAAGCCTGAAACTGCCATTGCAATAGAATGGTTCATGGCTAATCCACTGCAAATCAGAGCTCAGATCCTTGAATAAGTATGGTTGAAGTCACTAGTCATTCTGGGATAAGATGTTTTCATCATGTACTTTTATGTTAGCAGGTAACATGTTCACTGAATGTCTGTACTGAGAAATACCCAGTCTAGGGTTGAGGTTGTCAGTGCCTTTACTGTTTGGTGCCATTTAAAAGATCCATGTCTTTTGTATGATGGGACTCTTGTATGATCTTTCAAACAAGTCTCTGAATGGTTATGATAGTTGGGTTTTAAATCTACAAAACTAGACATGCAATCATTGAAAAAAAAAAAAGAAGTATTTTGTGTTTTTGCAAGGGTCTGAGATCTAGTTGTCATAGTTTAATGTTTCCCAACTAAAGAGAAAGCATATAGTCCTTAAGGAGCATCTTTGTTCAGTTGTGATAAATGTCTGATGTAGTGGATAGCCATCCCAGCATTGGCCTGGAAGTTCCAACCCCCATTGAGGCTTCGGTAATGGTCACGCACACAAGGCAGGGTGGAGGAGGAAGCGGAAGACGAAGGATCGGAAAGAGGTCTCGAGCTTGGTTCCCGAACCCTGGACGCTGGAGGTAGACTGAGCAGAGTTCTCCAGAGAACACCGCTGGACTGCGCTATACCTTTGCCAGACCCTGCAACCTACCCCTTCATTTTAAGTTAGCCCACAAAATAAACCTCCCTTTTAACTACGTGGAGTGGCCTTAATAATTTCACCAATAACTGGCCTCGGGTTTGAGTTTTATTAATAAGACTCTTTAAGATTCCTACTACAGTCTGAGGAGCATAATCTGCATCTGTCCTAGTGACTTTCGCTTGATGTGATTCAGACTAAAGGCAACTTAGACAGGAACAGCTTTATTTTAGCTTACAGATTCCAGCCCACCATCAAGGGAGGCCAAGGCAGGAACTCAAGGCAGGGACTTGAAGCTGAGACAGTGGAGGAACACTGCTTAAATGCTTCACTTTCTTGTTTCCTCACTGGCTCATGCTCAGCTTGCCTAGGCATATTGCCACACAGTGCGTTGGGCACTCCCAACATCAATCATCTGTTATGGCAATCTACCACAGACATAGCCACATGCTAATCTGATATGGACAATCCCTCCATTGAGATTCTTTCAGATGACTCCAGGCTGTGCCTGATTTACAACTGAAGTTACCTAGAACCCTATCAAATAACTGACACCTAAGTAAACGATTCCAGTTTTGCTGAGTTTTCAAAATAACTGGAGAGTAATGACATCTTGGCTTATCACAGGACAAAGGAATTAGGGAGGACTAAGAAGGGCCTGAATAATAACGGGGCTAATAAAACTATGCAAACAAATTTGAGAGTACAAGGCACTGCATTATTCACATACTCTAGAGTGTCCCTGACTTAAGTAAATAACACCACTTTGAATGTCAGCTGTATGCATACAATATTAAAGATAAAACTTCAAAGCTACAAGGAAGAGTTTTAAACAATTGATTCTAAACAAATGACTCCAGTGTGTTGCACTCACAACTTCTGGGTCCTCAGACAAGCAGTCACTCTGCTCTCAAGGCCCCTGAGGCTCCGAAACTGGGAGGGTGATAGCATGTTTTTCTCATTTCTCTTCACTCCCTAAGTGCATTTTCAGTTTTTCTTCCTTGCTCTTAGAATATTGAAAATCATTACCATTGCAGCAACACTCTCATTTTTGTACCATTATAAATACTGACATTTATTCTTAATGACTCAGTGTGGAAGCCAAAAAGCAATTACAATCGATTATATGTAGAAAGTTCTTTTTGTTATAATTATAGCATTTGTAGAAGTTCTAAGATCTGAAGCTCTAGTTGTCTTTGAAGGTAAATTCTCAATTATTAGTAAAATGCAAAATGCAACTTTTAAAAGCAAGTTTCTTAATATGAAATGTCTAAAATATGCCATTCTCTTTTTCTTCCATTAGGATCCAATATAAAAATTCCTTTTTACTTTCAAAGACTCATCCCCCAAGTGTAGCAAAGATTTTCATTTTTTTCTGACTTCTCCAAATAATTTACCTTATTAAAATAAAGTTTTAACATTGATTTCATATACATTCTTTTTAGATTACCTGGAACTTCAAAATGTGATTCTTTCCCTGAAGCCTTTCCTATCAAAGTGGTTTCAAAACAACCTAATATCTATGCTGTTATTTCTTGTCAACTTATGTGTTTCTCTTCCCTTATCTTTTCCTATGACTGTGCTAAAAGAATAGGCTCATTATCAGGAAAGGAATGAGTCTGTATTATTTCTTTTGTATTATTCTCTAAACACTAATCACTATTTCTAAACAAACATGGACTCTCCTTGCTTTAAACTTCATGATAAATTTCCACAGGCCGTAAGTTCATTATAGAAATTCCCATGGTTGTCAAAGCTTCATGATCACTTCTGGAATTATCTTGTCAAAGCTTCATGATCACTTCTGGAATTATCTTGTCAAAGCTTCATGATCACTTCTGGAATTATCTTGGTTGTTTTTTTTTAATTTTTGTTTAAAATTATATATATATATACAGTGTGTGTGTGTGTGCCCATGTATGAGAATGCACAAATGTGTGTGCAGATATCCTCAAAGTCCAGAAAAGGATATCATGTGGCCTGGAGTTGGAATTACAGATCATTGTGAGCCATCTGACATCGTGTTTAGTACCAATCTCGAGTTCTCTGCAAGAGCACTGTACATTCCTAACCAATGAGCCACCTCTTCAGCTCTGAATTCTCCACTTTTAATCTTTCATTGTATTTTCTATTTGTTCTTTTAATGTATGGTCATATTTATCTGTATCATCTATTTGACTGTAGAAGGCATTTGGTATGTGGTTTGCTGTATACTGTACATGTTGTATGTATAGTACAATATATGGCACATAATAGGCACTTCACAACTACTTGTTTGTGGGAAATAACAAGAAAATTTCCCTCTGATTGCCAATGGGGAATTATAAAGAAAGAGGCCTGAGCTGGATGTCTGTTATTTTTAATGTTCCTTATTATATTTTATTCCAGGCTTGAAGTGAGACAAAGCAGTTTGTTACCTTGAGGTCACTGTCGGCTCTAAAAGTCCAACAAAATCTACTTTGTGCTGTACTCTCTGCTATAATTTGGAAGGAGAAGAAAAAGACATGTCTTGCAGATTTTCTTAGATGTTTGCATAAACTAAGTATTATGGAACCACCTCTACATCAAGTAGAGTTGGCACAGGGGAACCAGGCTAGGTGAGGAAACACTGGTAGGCTGTGTCTATAAGGTTGCTTCTGAAAGAGGTTAAGTTTTTACTCTGTAGGTTGACACAGCAAATTGCCCTCTCTAGTCTAGAGAGCTCTCATCTAAAGTGTTGGAGGATGAGCAAGAAACAATGCCTTCTATTTTAGAATAGGTTGAAAGAATGACTGTCTTCTGGCTGAAGCTCTTTTCTTCCCCTGATTTTAGGCATGGGTTCAAATTGGAAAACTATCATCTGGTCCCCTCTAGCTTACCTGCCAGAGATCACAAGGCCTACCAGCTTCCTGCACTGTTTACTTCTCTGCTTATTTTTAAAATAAGGCAGTGCTATGTAGCTTAGGCTATCCTTGAAATCAATATTCTCCTGCACCAACATTTTTAGTGGTAGGATTAAAGGCATGTGCCACTATATCATGCTTTAATGTGAATTATTTTTTTTCAATGTTGGGAACTGAACTCAGTACCTTGTACATACTAGACAAATTTTTATCACCATTCTGAAAATATAGCTATAGAGTATTAGTTTTATATTGGAATAATGCCAAATATGTAAAGTTAATAAGTAAAAAATAATTCTGGGTATGATTATTAACCTGCTAAAATTTACAGCTATAATTCAAATGGATCTGACTTCTATGCCCAAATCATGCAGGAATAGGTTTTCTGGGTGTCATGCAAGGCTATATTCAAACACCAGGGGGAAGTAGAGTATTTTCTTGTTGAAAATATAACCTCTGAATTCTTAATTTAAAAATTTCAATCTCTCACATTTAGCAAATGCCATTATATGCAGATCCTGGGGGGGAACATGTTGAAGAAATTCATTGTTAAATAATATTCATAAATAGGAGGCATTTAAAGTGCATTAAATTAGAGTTTGCTTTCTATAATGTAAATGATCCATAGCTACACATAGTTGCTCATTACCTTGTTAGTCAGACGTTTTTATCATTGCAGAATGTTCTCTTGGATACCACAGTCAAAGGAAATAGAATACCATATCTTCTGAGAAGATGTGCCAAAAAAAAAAAAAGAGCCAGAAAAATGTGGTGTCAGCAATCAAAAAAAAAAAAAAAAAGTTTTAAAAGTTTCCAAGGAAGGAGTGATTCAACAGCACTATGTTCTGACACTTAGGGGATTTCTTCTGCATGCTATACAAAGTCTCTAAGTTCCCAGTATTATAAGGTGATGTCATAAACAATCAGAGGGACCAATATCTCAAGTAAATGGAATACTGAATTTTAAGACATTGTGTGGCATCTTAAAATTAGCATAGAACCATTTCTGATTTCAATTTTTTGTTGTTGTTAATTTTAAACTGTGAAAATTTTTCTAAGATAAAAATAAAATTAAAGATACACCTTGAGGACACCATATTCCTGCAAGGTGTTCTTAGATTTGGCCCTAACAGGATCATTTCAGGGTAAGAGAAAGAACCTAATGTCAAATTTTGCAGGAATATGAAAGAGCAATTGAGATAAAAAATGTTACACAGAAGTTATTTAAGAGAAAAGAAAGGAAAGGCAGGAACCCATAGATCGAAGGTTGATTTTATTGCATCATCTCCTAAACAATTGACGGGCTGATTCACAAACATTGTGTAACAAAATATAAAGCTTGCTGGGTTTGTGCACCTGTGTCCTTTTTCTGTAGAGATAGTGCATAGCATATTTTTAATTGAATGGAAGAATTTTGAAAACAAGAATGAGACGGGAAATGTGATTTAAGAAACTGCCACAGAAAATGCATAAAGAAAGGAATCACAAAGGAAGAAGAAACTCTGTGGAAGACCATAAGATCCACAGCCCTGTTCCTTAAAGGGAAGGGAGGTATCAGGTTGGGAGAAAAACCTGAGTGATCAGTTCAAGAAAGCCTGCAATACTGTTCTCAGGACCTTGTATTTCTTCTCCATTTCATACTGGTGTTTCTCACACACCACTGTTAAGATGGTCTCTGTGAAGAAAAATGTTTCTGTTAAAACCTAGATTTTAAACTAACTTATCAATACTTATTAGTTGGGACTCTAAGAGCTGATAGTGTTGAGTACTTTTAAACTATTCTTGCACATGCTTATTTGTGTCAAGACCAGAAATATTCAGAAAGGCTGCAAGGCAGCATTACTCAAAAGATTTTGAAATATTTAGTGCATCTGGGAATTTTCTTTGTTTGCTACTCATGATGCATAATTTATTTGGCCCCTTTCTCTAGTATATCCAGAGTCCTCATTGTACTTTGCTATAAGTTCCTGGGAAGCATGATTATTTATGATGTGGTACTTTTATTTCCTGTAGCCTCCTCATCTTAATTTGACTCTAAGCAGGCATATAGAATTCAATCTCTGATCCTACTTTTGCTCGATTGTTCTGTAATAAACCCCAAAGCTGTAGTATTTATTAAGTAATTATCATTCAAAAGCCTTGTGTTGGTGAAATCATTTAATCTTCTATAACTTTGGATGTAGGTGCACTATCATGCTTTCCAGGTAGCAAAATAAAGGCAATAATTCTTGTGTCTCAGACGACCATTAGTTTTGCTATTTGCTCCTATTGCTCATCAGCCAAAGCAGACAAAAGACTTCCAGATTTCTAAGAAGATGGTACTTATGACAAGAAAGAGGCATGTTGTCTGATTCCTTGGGAATTATCTTCTGGGAAGAAGATCTCAGTCAAGGAAATAATGACACCATTGATAGCAATTGGAATAGGCTCTGAGAATGCCTGTAACTGGTTTTAGTAACCAAAGTCCTCCAACACTTAAATACTCCTGGTAACAGCTGAAGGGAGACTAATGCAGAAGCCATGTCATGGGAGAAACCGTTGTCTCACAAAGTGATGGCTAGTTCTTCCAGATTTATAAAATATGCTGAAGAAAAAAATATTTATGTTCTGTTGTAAACATGTCAAAATGATGAATTGTGATAATTAATTATTGGGTCCAGCTGGTCTGCCGTTTCTTTCTCAGGCACAACTCTGACGGAATTATAGCTATGTAACTGAGATGTTACTTTGGAAAACTGCGGGAACTGGATACAGCCTAGGAAGAATGTCTTCAGGGGCAAAACAAGACCACAAGGGCGGAGATGGGTGAAAGGTGTCTAAGAGATCATTTGCTCAAGCTCTGCTTGTAATGCTGTTTCCTTAGTAGCTAGCTAATTGATATACAGACAATATTGAAAAAACTAAAAATTGTTAAAATCTGAAATAAGCCCAGAATCCTGCCATGATTTGCTGTATAAAAGGAACATTCTACTCTTCCCCCACCCTCTCCCCACACCCACAAGCCCTGGAACATTCCATTCTGGACTCACCATGGATTCTTTGAAGACTGGTTCCAGGGTCCAGCTGCAGTTCTGATAGATAGGTCTCAAAAGACCTTCTCATTGTTTTTGAAAGGAAAACAGCTATGTCTGTGAGAGTGGCCAACAGAGATCCTCTGTCTAGAGGGTTTCCTGAAAACCTGGATGACTGTGGAAGGCCAGCGAGAGTTTCTCAGTTACTCATAAATGCTATGTTATGAAGAAGACAGATAGAGCTCTGGCAGCCCTGCTAGACCTTCCCCCTCATCCTGCTCAGGTGAAAAGTTAGGGGGTGCCATCTCTTCAGAGTCTTTCCTTGAGTGAGTTTTCTGAAAAATATGTAACTCCACATTGTTGGTTTTAAAGTGACTTAGACAAAGCCAATGATCCTTGTAAGAGATAGGATATTAGCTCCATATTTACAGCTATAACTCCATGTTTACTGATCACTTTCCTTAAAATTGTACATAGATTATTTTTAATTTGTTTTATTAAGGCAAAACAGTTTAAGAACTTACACTTTCATCAAACCACTTGTTCTGCCTGAATACTCTCTCAAACTACAAAATCTTTCTTATTTTGGCTGTCTTTTAGCTTGAAATTAATTGAGCTCTATTTGATCAGATTTAGAGGTGAAGTATTGATGCTGACCTCTGATGACCCATCAGTTTCTGACAGTATTCCCACTATTTCCAAACTGAAAACTGATTGTCATCACTCTTTTCTTAAAAACACATTGTCAATGTGACAACAGATGACTGGTTCACTGGTTCAACGCATAGTGGCTAGATTCATTGTTATGATTCTTCTAAGTCAAAAAGAGAGTACATATTGTATAAACATACTTGTTTTACATAAAGATAATATTATAATATTATATTACATATTATAGTAATATAAAACTAATATTTGCTAATATATTCTGTGGGATAATGCTTTTGTACAACTGATTTAATAAAATGCTGATTGACCAGTAGCCAGGCAGGAAGTAAAGGAGGGATAAGCAGACAAGGAGAATTCTGGGAAGAAGAAGGCTGAGTCAGGAGATGCCAACCTGCCGTCCAGGGAGCAGCATATAATGGCACACAGGTAAAGCCATGGAATACATGGTGACATGCAGATTAGCAGAAATGGGCTGAGTTTAAGTGTAAGAGCAGCTAGTCAGTAGTTAGTCTGAGCTAATGGCCGAGGAGTTTTAATTAATGTAAGCCTCTGTGTGTTTACTTGGGTCTGAGCATCTGCAGACCAGGAGGGACACAGAAAACCTTCGGCTACAAATAAATATATTAGTTAATATTAGAAGGCCTTCTAAATTTTTTAAATTTGACTTTTAATTTTCTCTTGCTTCAATCATTCCAAGGTGTGTACTGTTTCTGTGGCCTGAGCTGTGTGTCCTCAGAACTGATGTGTGTCTGGCACATCTATTCTGATCATTAGAAAGTAGTCCTTGCATTTCCTGTGTGTGATACGCCTACTGGATCATGGGGACTTGCTTTATGGTGTCTCATGCTCACTCCCCAGGAAAGCCTGCTTATCTTCAGTGTCACTCTCAGCTCAGGAACATCTATATTTGCTTCTTCCTGAACATAACCTGTTTTCTAGTAATGTCTTAAGCAAGAATGGACATGAGCATATTAAATGTGTACAAAATGGATTGTTGACAACTTCTATATCTGAAAAGGGTATGTGTCCTCTTGTATTGACTAGTGGCTTGGCTCTCTATGAATAGTCGATTGGAAATAGTTTTATTTAAGAATTTGAACATACCAATATGTTCCTGTGGATTGCCATGCTGATATTGTCAGATCTCAAACCAATCCCCTGATCTTTTAATCTATAGATTTTATTAGAATAATAAATAACTTAATAAATGAAATAAATGAATAAAACCCTTCATTTACAGTTATTTTTCTGGTTTTATATCAAAGGAATAATGTGGATAATGTGTAGTTTCTTTCCCACCTCTCCTATACTTTCTTATTTTATTTAGTGTTTGTTTTATTTTACATTTATAGGTGTTTTATTTGTGTCCCACATGTGTGCTTGGTGCCTGCAGAGGCCAAAAGAAGGTACTGGATCCCTTAGAACTGAAGTATAGATGACTGTGAGCCATCACATGGCTGTTGAGAATTGAACACCTATCTTTTGCAAGAGCAACACATGCTCTAAACCACTGATCCATCTCGTCTATATTTTAAGGTCTTTGCTTGCCTCTCATGGATTCAGAGCCTTTGAAAAGCCTAGCTTGGCTATCAGTGTGTGTGTGTGTGTGTGTGTGTGTGTGTGTGTGTGTGTGTGCACATGTGTATGTCCATGTGTGTGTACAAGCATGTGGACACCAGAAGATGGCATTGGGCATCATCTCTAATCATTCTCTATCATATTATTTTTGAAATTTTTTACTACATTTATTTACTCAGTGTATACAGGGATGACACTGATGCAGACATGCACACAGGACCAGGTGCATGTGTGGAGGTCAGTGGAAATTTTATGGGAGTTGGTTCTCCTCTACTGTGTTGGTTCCAGTGATCTCACTCAGCTACCAGGCTTAGCAACAATTGCCTTTCTTTACCTGCTGAGCTCTCTCTCATAACTATCCACATTAATTAAGGCAGAGTCCCTGAATGATCATCAGTTTCTTGATTTGACTTGCTGGCTGGCCAAGAACCCACAAGTTCATCTTGTCTCCAGCTCCCCAGCACCATATTCCTATTTTTTTTTTAATGTGGGTTATAGCAATCCAACTCAGATCTGTATCAAGTTAGCAAGCACTTAACTGACCAAACCATCTATGGCCTCTCAATTGGGTTTTAAAAACATGGTCTCTCTTGGGCTGGAGAGATGGCTCAGAGGTTGAGAGCACAGACTGCTCTTCCAGAGGTCCCGAGTTCAAATCCCAGCAACCACATGGTGGCTCACAACCATCTGTAATGAGATCTGGCACCCTCTTCTGTATACATAATAAATAAATAAATAAACAAACAAACAAATAAATAAATAAATCTTTTTAAAAAATGATCTCTCACTGAATCTACAGTGCTTGGCTATACTAGTTGGCCAGCAAGCCCCTGAGATCCTCTGTTTCTGCCTTTCTAGTTCTAGGATTACAAGCACACACATCACACACTTAGCTTCTTCTCTTTTAATATGGGTTTGGGCATTCAAAACTTCAAACTTAGGGAAATGATCCCCAGCCTTTTGCCTGACATTTTCAACTCAGGGTGGATCTACACGTTTGCAAAGCACCATGGTCATTGTGCTGATCAGTCTGCCTGAAGAAATGACATGAATACAACAAACTGACCAGGCATGATAAAGGTTATTCATGTATTGGAATTTTTCAGATAATTGCTTATAATGAGTCTGGAACCAGAATTATTACAGAGAGAATTATTAGAGAAAATTATTACAATAATAAAATTCCATTTTCTTTTGCTTTTTCAAAATTTGATATTATGGTTTTGAACCTAGAATGTAATAGCTGAACCATCTAGCTACAACCCATAGAACAACAGAGGATAGGTATAAAGCACATGACTAGAGGATACAGATTGATCTTGATAGGAAAGGGAAATAGAATAGATAATTATGGATGGATAAGTATGCTTAAACAAGAGGATCAGGTGGCAAGGGGCAGAGAGGAATTAGGGAGAGGACATAGAGAGAGACAGCTAAATGAAAGGTCATTTGAGTGGTGCTATGGAAACTTAATACAGTAGAGGCTTCCAAAAATATATAACTAAATGAAGGCAAGCTCCAAATAATATAGGTTCAGAGTCCCAACTGGTCATCTCTTGTCCCCAAATAAAGCAAATGAAGCTACTAGTACTGGGATTGGGTTACATCAACTGAGTTGTTGGCTAAAGGGGGCCCGTGGAAGTTCCCCTAGAGAATCCTGGCTGTTGCCAAGACAATAGGTTGCTCTCTACAAATTGACCAAAAGGCCTCACTGCTGAAGATAATAGTTACACAACTCATTGACATGGAGAAGTGAGCTGGTGCCAACAGAGAGCCTTCACCCCAAAGTTCTGGTGTCTTTGGTAAAGGAGGGTACTCTATACATTAACAAAAGAGAAACCTATAGACCAAGCCAGCCACAATCCTTAAATCTATGGTAATGTCTTGCCTATAATATGTGCTAGGGCAATGGCGTCACTAAGCTTGTGGGAATAACCAACCAATATCTGATTTGATTTAAGACCTGCCTCTTGAGATGAAACCCATACCCAACAATGGTTGGTTGACCAAGAACCAGAAACTAGATAGCCCAGAGAACTATCTATATAGACCAAACAATACTAGTCTAAAAACAAACAAAAAAAAACAAAACATTAAGATAAAATGACTCTTAATGACATTCTGATATATTCATAGACCAGGGCCTGGTTCAGCCATCACCAGAGAAGATCCTTTGACAGCATTAGGAACAAGCAGAGTCTCACAGCCAGGCATTAGGTAGAGAGAGAGACTTTGGAACACTCAGCCCTAAACATGTTATCTCCATCAAATACTTTCCCTAGGGCTGAGGAAACCTGCAGAAGAGGAGGCAGATAGAGTACAGGAGCTGGAAGGGATGGAGGACATCAGGAGAACAAGGCCCTCCAAATCAACATGATCAAAGGTCATATGAACTCACAGACACTGGGGCAGCATGCACAAGGCCTGCACAGGTCTGCACCATTCCTTTGTGCATGGCTTCCAGTTGAGTGTTTTTATGTGATTCCCAAGTATGAGAATGAATGCTCCTCTGATTCATTT
This sequence comes from Onychomys torridus, assembly GCF_903995425.1. Classification (NCBI taxonomy): domain Eukaryota; kingdom Metazoa; phylum Chordata; class Mammalia; order Rodentia; family Cricetidae; genus Onychomys; species Onychomys torridus. The sequence continues at coordinate 43,605,281 of NC_050446.1, read as the reverse complement.
GCCTTATCTTAGGCTTTTTTCCTTCTGTTTGATTGTCTAGTCTAAATCCAGCATGTTCGTTTTTGTTTTATCTGATTATATTTTATTTTGTTGTATTTTATCATTATCTCTTAGAAACCTTTTCTTTTCTAATGAGAGACAGAAAGGGAGTGGATCAAAATGGGAGGGAAAGTGGGGAGGAACATGGAGGAGTAGAGGGAGGGGATCCATAATTAAAATGTGTTATGTGAAAAAAGAATGTATTTTTAATAAAAGGAAAAAGACATTTTTTATGTTTCATATCAAGAGAGTATGCAGTCATCACATCTCATGACTCTTGAGGCTGACTTCTGATCCATAATGGAGACATCTGTCATCTATATTTTCCTATGAAATTTACTGGTTTTGTTTGTGAGCCTAGCCTTTAATGGCTAAGCATCTCTCCAGCCTGAAATTTGCTGTTTTTACCTCCACTGATTCAGAACTTTCAGTACATTTGCTTCCATGTTTGTTTTTTTTCTCTCTGACATCCTGAGGCATTCTTCAAATAAGCAGTGGCTATAATTTGGTAATGAGCAAACAAAAACTTGAATGTTCTGTGTATTGTGCATAAGTTTGAGGGTTAGAGAAACCATTTGTGTGGATTAGAAGGCTTTTGTTTTCTGTTGATCTGGTAATCACTTAACCTTTCCTTTTCTTATATTTGTATTAATTCTTTCAGAATTCCATACAATATATTTGGATAATTTAAATACCTTATTAAAGTCATCAAATGCTGGCATCACTGGATTTACATTGTGGTACAGGCCATGTACATGTGAGAAAGACTTCAGAATTTCCCTTGTAAAATTCAAAACATGACAACTAGAATTCTCAGAACTAAATGAGAAAATTGCAGCAATGGGAAGAATCTTTTTATTCCCAATAATGTTTTCCAAATGCTGTTTGCAGTCAAGCCTTCATCTTTGACTATATTTATTATCCCAGATTTAAAAACTTCATGGTGGTGAAAGATTTCTAGAGTATGTACTTCTCATTTTAAATTGAATGCAGGAGAAGTTGACAGGGCAGGTTGAGTTTGGACTTCTGATGGCCTAAAGATTATCAGAAAAGGTTCTGGTTGTAGTGTCATGGCTTGCCCAGTTGCACTGTGGCCAATTTGTTTTCAAAGAGAGGCATATAGCTGTCTAAAGAGAAAAATAACTTGATTCTCTCTGCCGTCACTTTCTACAGAAAATGAACCTGGAGTTCTTTTGCTTTCCTTGGCTGAGCATTTGTTATTAGTCTGGTGAGTTCTACTACATATAACTGGCATTGTTATTATAGATAATTCATAACTTCACTGAAAACGTGGTTAGGGGATTTGCATTCTTTGCCTTAAAAAATTTAATAGAAAATAGTTTCCAACTGATACTTTATATAACCAAAAATAAGGTGGTTGAAGAAAAAGAAATAGGTCTAGTGAGATGGCTCAGTGGGAAAACACTTGCTCTCAAGCTTGATGACAAGAATTCTATTACTAGAACCCAGATGCAGGAAGGAGAAAACTACTTCCCACAAATTGTCTCCTATTCTGCCATGGTGTGCAGGTGTGTGTGTGTGTGTGTGTGTGTGTGTGTGTGTGTGTGTGTGTGTGTGTCCCCATGTGCATTCACATACACCCATGCAGGGATAAGTAAGTAAAAGTAAATTGAAACAAATATATAATTAAAAAACTAATGATTTTACAAAGCTAATAAAAACCTACTGCTATACTGACCCATCTGAACTTATTGCCTGATAATTCCAAGCTATGTATGAGAAATGTTTTATCATGCATTGGGATGTTTTATTTGTCAGTACATTAGACATCCTAGAAATAGGGATAGATACCAAAGGAGAGAAAGCAAATTTGAGTAAGCCAAATCCTTTGGAATATTGTAGCACTTTTCAAACCCTAACTCTTTGAGAGACCCAAACTCTGCTGCTTTTAAGGTACTGTTACGTTATGAAATTATAGTGGTGTAATATGACTTGTGTACATGGCATGAATATGTTAACTAATCAGCATATACACAGGCAATGAAAATAGAACTTTCAATAAGTTAAAGCAAGATGCAACTTATCAATTATGTTTTATATTTTATTTTTATCACTTGGAGCCATGTGGGTCTGTTCTAAGCCTGTCTGAGAAGTACTTGAAGCTGGTTGTTGAACATGTAATTGAAACTGGAATGCATTGTGGTTAGGGATATTTTGAACATGAGCTTCAGACAGGCTGATGGTTTTTACAGTCTGATTCTTAGGACTATGGCAATATTATAAAATCAAGGAAAGCTTGAAACAGCTCAAAATCCTAGATGAACAGAAATTTCCCATTCAAGTGTTTAACATATTTTCTAAACTTAAATATTTAATTTATATTTCTTCTAATTTCCTTTAGTGATTATGTCTATATTTAGAAGACTTCCGGAAACTATGAAATAACATGAGTTCATATATATATTGTTTATATAACCCATAGGTCCTGTGAAATTGGAATTAGTTTAAATTCTTTTTCAACTTATGGTTAATGTTATAGTTTCTGCCTAACTAACTATAAGGGTATTCAAGTGGCTGGAATTACCAGCAGGCTGTCCTTTCATATCTGAGAATCTGGGACAAGGTTGTTTAATTTCTTCTCTCTGGCTGCCAAACAACTATTAGAGTTTTATTCACCAGTCAGGTCCACATTCCAACAACTATGGAATATAGGACATGGCTGAAGACTGTGATAAGGTTTTCTTGAAGCAATGCCAAGGAACTCAAGCTTATTAATAGGATTGTTTATAGAATTCTATGCATATAAAAAGCATGATAAGAATCCAGAACTGGCTTTGTGTGTAAAGTCTTCAACTATTGAAGTCTTTCCTGGCGATATTTCAAATTTCACCTTGAAAATCAATTAGCATTTGCAAGAAAAATCATGTGACTGCTGATGGATTATCAATTCTGGGGAAGGCAATGTATCTCAGTAGTATGGCAATTGGCTAGAATGAGTAAGGACCTGGATTCCACACCCCACATTTCAAAATAAAAAGAGACAAAATGCCAACACTCAGGAAGACATGCTTCTACAGTGTGATTTATAATTTATTCATCCTTAAAAGCTATTGTCCTGGTTTTGACAATAATCCAAAAGCAGTATGTATTTCTTATCATCCCACAGCAAGGATAAAGAAAGGATGCTGACTAGGCAGAGTTCCCCCTTATTGATTCATGTTGAGAAAACAGTTTCTTTCTTGTATTGTTAATTGACAATAATTTGGTACATTTGTGAGTTTATACTGCAGTGTTTTGACATCTGAATGCATTGTGAAAATAGTCAAAATAATTAATATAGCTATCACTTCACCAACATGACATTGTGTGTGCAGTGAGAACTTTAAAAATATGCTCTAGCCAATTTCAAAATATATAATAATATTTCATTTATTTAGTTAGCATGTAGTACAGGGTGTCATCAAAGCTTATTGCTTCAGCATAATGTAAATACCTGTACATTTTGGTTGGGATCTTCATTTTCCCACCTCACCCACTCCAGCTAATGCAAATCACATTTCTAAGGTCCATTTTGATGATTACACACACACACACACACACACACACACACACACACACATGTGATCACAAGAGCAGTTATCTTTCTGAGTGTGTCTTAGTTCCTGTAGCATTACAAGCAATCTTTCATGCTCGGCAAATCATAGAATTCCCTTCTCTTATAGTCCTGTAGTTTTCTAGTGTGTGCATACTCCATATTTTATTTATCTGTCAGTGAATAGTTGGACCTCTGCCCCTAAAAAAATGAAAGCAACCTGTGAGTAATGGTTAATTATACATGAGAGTACAGCTGTCTTTTTGATGGGTCAACTTCAATTCCTTTGGATTTTTACCCAGAAATGACGATGTTTGATCCTATTATAACATTATTTTTAATTTTATGAGAACTTCCACACACCTTTCCACAATAGCTGCACTAATTTACATATCTATCAGTTGTATTGAACTGTTCCACTTTCTATATCTCAATGTTTTTTATCATTGTTTTTTAAAATAATTACATACTTTTTATTTTTAATAAAAATATGATGACATCATTTCCCCAGTCCCTTTCCTCTCCCCAACCCCTTCCATCCATGCTGCCCACTTTACTCTCTCTCAGATTCATGCCTTTTTTCCCTCTATTATTGTTACATGTTTATCAACTGGTTAAGACCATATATCTTTACTAGTATGTATATGATTACATACAGAGCTGACTACTTCATATTGGATAGCCAATTAGGAGGTTCACTCACATGGCGGACTATGTTTCCTGCTTTCAGAAGTTTCTAGCTGTGGGCAGTTCTTTGTCAAAGGGTTAGGCCCCAGTAAGACTTCCTTCCCCACAACAGACTATCTATTGGTATTGGTGGTGTTCAGGACCTGTTTAGGCAGATGTATTGTTGAGGTATCATAGAGATAGCTTCCCTGTTGCTCCTAGGAGATTTGACCTCATAGAAGAACTTTTGGTCCTCTGGTTCTTGGAGTCTTCTCCCAGTCCCATTCTAGGTTGTTCCCCGAGCCTTAGGGAACTGAAACGCCACAAATAGTTGTTCTCTGCAGTTATTGAGTTGTGACTTTCTGTAATGGTTTCTCTCTGCTGCAAAGAGAAGCTCCTTGGATTAGAATTAAAAGATATGTTTATCCATGGGTATAAGGATAAATATTTATAGTCCAGTTAGGAATTATGCTGGTTTAGTAAAATGTGGAATAGGTTCTTCTTTATGATAATGACCTCACTAGCACTGATTAGTTGGCTAGGATTCCAGTACTGGGTACAGTTTCTCTCCTGGTGATAGGGTCTTAGGTCCAATTAAACAATTGTTGGTTACCACCAAGATATGAGTGACACCACTGTGATTCATAAGAATCACAGCTGAGTAAAATGATTGGTCACTTCCCTCCCTTGGCAGCTTGCATGGGATCATCTAATACTAGGAAAGTTAGTCCTCAGAGAGGACTTTCTCAGGTGAGATCAAGCTCAAATCCTCAAAGTCCTCTGTCTGAAATGCATGGTGTTTTCAGTCTTTGAGAAGCAACCAACGAGAGCACCAAAAGAATGGTTTTGAGACTCACTAGCTGATGTGGTATGGAGAAAAGAGTCCTCTATGAGGGACAGAAATCAGAGTTCTTCCATTGGATCTTTCCTGCACGTGATATAAAGGTTGTTAAGAGTGGCAGCAAGAATTTAGATGGAGAAGAGACAATCACAAAATAAATTCTTCTTTTTTCTTTCTGTTTGTTTGTTTTTTTTGAGACATGGTTTCTCTGTGTAGCTTTTCCTGGAACTCACTCTGTAGCCCAGGCTGGTCTCAGACTCACAGAGATCCACCTGCCTCTGTCTCCCAAGGGCTGGGATTAAAGTTGTGTGCCACCACTGCCTGGCAATAAATTCTTTTTAAAAATATCTTTAATTAAAATACAATTACATCTTCTTCCCCCTTTCCTCCCTCCAACCCTTCCCATATACATCCCCAAATCCACTTTCTCTCTCTCTCAAATTCATGTTCTCTATTTTTAATTGGGGATATATATGTATGTATGTATGTATTCCTAAGTATATAAATACAATATGCTAAGTTCATATAATATTACTTATTTATATGTGATTTCAAGGTTGACCATTTGGTATCATATTAACAAACTGGGAACTAACTATTTCCTTGGACAAGACTGTTTCTCCCACTCTCAACTTCCCTTAGTTGCCTGTAGTTCTTTGTCTAAGGTTAGAGCCCTGTGAGATTTCCCTCTTCCTTGTTAGCATATCTATTGATGTGGACAGTATTGCTGTCTTGTTTAGGTAATCATGCTGTGGAAATTTCTTGACTGTAGCTTCTCTGGCATATCTAGGAGATAAAAATCTCAGAACAAACTTTCTATTCTGACTTTTATAATCTTTCTATGTCATCTTCTATTATGATTCCTGAGATTTCCGTTAGGGGTTGTGCTGTGGGTTTGTCAGTTAAGTTAGGCACCACAAAGTCACTGTTCTATTCAGGTTGATGAGTTATTACTTTCTGTGATGGTTTCTGTCTGTTGAAAAAAGCTATTTCTTTGATAACAGATAAGACATATACTTACCTATGGATATAAGTATATGCAGTTATAATGTAGTGAGAAACTATGTTCATTTAGTGAGGTGGTATTTGTAGATTCTCTTCAAGATACATGATTGCACTAGTCCTGCATAGTTGGCTATGTTTCCAGTAACAGGAATATTTTCCTTCTTGTTGAATGTGTCTGAAGTCCACTTAAAGAGCTGTGCATTATCCATTAGGGTATGCATGACACTATTGCACTCTTAGGTTTATCATGCAATGCTGGACATTATTGTAGTTCATAGACATCATACCTGTGTAGGACTATTGGTTGCTTCCCTCAGTTGGAAGCCTGCATGGTACCTTCTGGTACTGTGAAAGTTAGTCCTCAAGGAGAAAGCTTTCATGGCAGATCTAGCATGAAGCTTCCAGGTCTCGTTTCTAAAGTACATGATGTCTTCAGCATTAGGGACTTGCCTTCCACTTCTTGGAGATAACCAATGGCAACAACAATAGCCCATACTGTTTGAGGGAGCTTCTTGGATAGCCATGAACAACAGCTCAAAAGTGTGTTTCTTGTGTCTGGTATTGGTATTCTTATTAGATAATCTCTGCCTCTTCAGGGAATAACTGTCAGCACAGATGGGAATTTTCCATTTACAGTGTCCATGTCTATGCATTTATCTGTGTTACATGTAATTTTAGGGAAACAGGCAATAATGTAATTCCTTATGATTTTTAAGACATGCTAAATAAATTCTTAATACATAAAGACATCCATAAATTCAGATGAAGCAATCAGAAGACAAGATTGGTGAAGCCCAAGGTGTAGCTTTGAAAGACAAATACATGTGTATTTGGTAGAATTGCTTGATATTTTGTTGTGTTTATTTTTACACAGGGCTAGCCAAGTAAATTCTGGGATGGTAATATAGATTAAAAAAAATAAGTCCGGATCCATCTGCATTTCTGATACTGACCTGTTTATATTATAACAAACATCTCTTGTTTACAGAGGATATAAGAAAAGTACTGCTCCCAGGTTAGGGAGCTGTTTAAAATAGTGTGGTTTTTTTTAGATAAGGCAGAGCACGTAGGTCCATGGCTTCTCTATTTTTAATATATGCTGAAGACAAAATGACTTAGAAAATATAATAAGATGGCTCATCTTATTCTATTATAGCAAGACAAGACAAAGTCCAAAATAAGAAATGTATCAATGTCCACTTTCCATATTTCTTTCTGCTGAGAAAAAATGGAAATATGGTTTGGTGTACTCCTAAGAATATTATGAGTGGACGAATATTTCAGATAATGCCATTATCTAACACTGTTAGCAGGATGTTTGTTTCAGAATAAGTAGAAGTTTTTATCTTGCAATATAAATCTAGTACAAAGTGCTTTTATTCTATTTGACTTTTCAGATTGCAAGTTTGCAGCTGCCTGTTTTTCACTCAATATGTAAAATTGTCCTTGTTTATACTCCTATCAAATAACTTGTTTAAGCTTTGAGATATTGAGGGGTTAATGATTTTTAAGAATTTCATACAAATTTTGTTTTGACCAAGTTCACCCCTCACTGCCTCCCCTGCAATTCCTCAGTTTCCCCTCTCCAACCACTTTCCCTTCACATGCTTCTCTCTCTCTCTCTCTCTCTCTCTCTCTCTCTCTCTCTCTCTCTCTCTCTCAGGACCATTCCATGCTTCCTTCTTCCTTATATGTGTATAGGTACAAGACAATCTTTCAGGGGTCTTTCTCCAAATTACCATCAATCACCCATCACTGCACAGATAGAGGTAGTTTTCTTGAGAACCTCCCTGAATTGTGTTTGGATTTTGGTTGCCTTGATCTTATGAAAGTCTTGAGCATGCAAGTTGCAGGGCTGTGCCTTCATGTGTGCCACTGTCCTGTCATAAATTGGCAAATAGTACTTCACTGCAGATGTCCACTACCTCTGGTTCTTTTATTTATGCACCCCCTTCCATAACGATTCCTGAGCCTTGGTAGGAGGGGGCATAATACCTCTTTTAACACTAAGCACACCACATCCTCTTACTCTGTGTGTTGATCAACTGTAAGTCAAACTACAAAATGAAGTTTCTTTGATGAGGATTGAGAAATGAACTAATATATGTCTATAAAGGTAGGAACTTAGGGTACAGTTTATTACTATGTCCATTTGGCATAATAAAGGTTCTCTCCTAGGGTCTAGTAATTTAGCACTATTAAAGCTAATTAGTAGGAACAAAACTTCAAGGTCAATACCAGATTTATTCCTCCATGTCCTACTACTCAAATATGTGGTGTCTTCAGCAATAGGGTCTACAGTCAATTTCTGGAGAAAAATAGCAATAGTCTGTAATGTTGGTAATGGTGTCTATGAAACCTGATGAACAACGTAAATATTGGAAGGCCCTAGCTGGCACTGTGCATTATAAAAGCCTGTGGTACTTGGGGAAGGCAATTTTCCTCCTTTATAGGATAACTCCATTCAAACCCCTTTTACACACCACACACACACACACACACACACACACACACTCACTCACTCACTTACTCACACGTACATATGTGCTTCTATAGTAATAATTCTCAATATGGCATTTTCCTACAATTGAGAATTTTTTACATCATTGTTATTGAATTTGCCTTATGTTTGAATATAGTAAAAGACACAGGATCATTTTGGTGAGCATGGAAGATTGCTCCAGGGGAGAGTTGTCTACACTAAGAAATGTGTTTTCATTGACACTACAAAGTTTGAGCAAGAGAAGCTGGAAATCCATGTACCATCTTTGTATAATAAAATCAAATGGATGTTTGGCATTGCAAAATTATTATTTTTAGGTATGACAATAGTACTGGGTTAAATTCTGTAAATGTCCTTATTCATAAAGGTATGCTGATAGAGTTTTAATAAAGCACTGCAATAAATCTGGACAAAATAGGATTATACAATGAATGGTCTATGTTGTGTTAAAATCTTCCCATGTCGATCTAGTACAAAAATCTAGTACATCATCCCTACATCCCTCAAACCAAGATGTAGAGTGTGCCAGTTTTTTAAAACACAGATAAAAGTTTCCGCTGTACCTCATATTCCACTAGGCAGAGTGGGACATAAATACACAATGCACTTACAGTCTTCCAATCAAGTCTTTCTTAAGCAGCTGCCCACCTGCTCAGAACAGCAGCCACAGCAATGTGCAGGTTTCCATGCTGAAGGCTGGCAGTCTGTCACAGGTTGACACTTAGTCCATATGTTCTTTTGGGCAATCAGAGCAGGGAAGAGAAAGCTTTCTGAAGATCAGGGTCTTGTGTTTGCTGCCCTCCTGTCTCTCTTCCCTCTCCTCCCCCTTTTCACACACTCCAGTGGCCCAGGAACACAAGTTAGCCACATCCTGCTCTTGCTCTTCTCCCAGGCTTTTGACCCTTCACTCCTTCAAGTCCTTGCCCTGCTTTCTCTCTCTTTCTCTCTCTCTCTCTCTCTCTCTCTCTCTCTCTCTCTCTTTCTCTCTCCCTCTCTCCTCTTCACTAGATCCCAATCCCACTTGTCTGACTGGCTCCTTCCCAGGCAGCAGGAGGATGAAAATCCACTGCTGAAGCTGTTATTGCCTCTGCAGCTGGGTCTCTGTCAATATCACCCGCCCACGCTTATCTGGCTTCTAGAGTCACCGGCTGGCCTGGCAAAGAGGGTGGGGGAGTGGCCAACAGAAGGGAGGGAGGGAGGCAAAGGACACAAAAACAGCTACTAGGCTTGCTGGGCATCAGTCTGCAGGTGGTCTCTAGGGCTGTGACTGTAGAATCACGCAGGTGGCTAAGTGTCTAGCTAGCAGCAGCTGGGGAGAGCAAGCAAAGCATAACAGCCTCCTGAGCAGAGAGCTGAGAAGAAAGAGAAGCCCAGGAGAGCAAAGCGCTCTCAGGAGCCTTGCTTCTGGGGCTCTTGCTGGGCTTTCCGTGAAGACTATCATTTGGCAGCAAGTAAGTGCAATTTTTTTTTCTTATAGTGACAATCTCACGATGAGGATAGCTCATGCTGGGTCCAGCTTTTCCTTCCCACTCCATTCACCCCACCCTCTGATCAATCTTTGGAAAATAATGTTTGAGAACCAGAATGAACGTTAAGATCAGGACCTGAACTAACAGCTGCAAGGTGGGTGTTTGCTCTGTATATGTGGTTAGTTAGCTCACCTAACCAGGTAAGCTGAAGTCAAGAGATGTTCTGTTACTGTAAAATGTCTACAAGCCCCTAGAGGGTGATGGTTAGAATAGATGGAGCAAGAGGTTATGTGAGTTGTAACTATACTGTTAAGGAGTTCAGTCTCTGTGTTTGGGCTAATTTTGTGCCTTCAAGAGAAGAACTTTTGATGTGACAACATCAGTATTGAAGCAGAGGAAGACTATCATTGGAAACGATGTCTTTATTTTGAACAGCTCGCGTTCGGCATATTTGGTTCAGTGTGGTGTATGTTTTGTTTGTTGCATTATTTAGTCTCCCAAACACATTCTTTCTAGCAACTGTTTTCCTTTTAGACTTGGTGATGCTGTGCTGGTCATGTTATCTCCAAGACATAGGACACTCTCAGATCAGTACCGATGCTGAACCTATGCAGAAGTCTCAGCTGATGGACCCTGTCAACGTGCCATGTGGATATTGGGCTAGGAACATCTGAAATAGAACATAATAGAACATGACAATATTTTGGTGGGCAAATGGGGAGAATTTGGGACACAGTAGAAGGGACCTGCTGCGGAGTGATCAGAGTCCTGGCTCCTTGCCTGCCATGGCTAGCCCTAAGGAGCTATAGTCAGCTGCTGCTTTTGTAAGTAACACAGCCAAGGCCCAGGAGGAGTACTGGCCCCCTTCCTCTTCCTCTATGCTTCCTCTACTCATGTTACAGCTGACATCCTACTTTCATACTATAAACAATAATTTCCCAAGTTATTGGGCTGTCTCACAATCGAAATAGAATCTCAATCCTAATATTTTTGGCATTTAGAATTATAAAACTTTATTTTCATTTTGCATAAAAAGTTAATTGCTAATATTTAACTTGATTTCAATTTGTTCCTCTGATTTGTAAATGATACATCACAAATTCCTGTTAAGGACTAGTAAAGACAATATAGATTATTTTAGAGAAGCAAATGTTTGTGTAACTGTTGGTTACACAAGGAGTTTATCTGTGTTTTTCCTGACTTTGGCCAGTGTGTCTCATTTGAACTGTAGTACTGCGGAAAAAGGTAGTCTTTGGACAAGTTTATTGTAACCTGTAATAGTCCATCCTTTGAAAATATGTGCCAGTCATATTCTAACACCCTTGAGGATTCTGTAAACATATTTCACATTTTTTCTCTTTTCACTTTAAAATTTTGCTTTTGCTGTGTGCTTATTTGCTATAGCTATAAATATGTATAATCACGTTTAGGCATTAAAAACTCTCAGCTACAGAAATCCACTAAGTCTTACAGTACACCAAGGGATACCATGAACCTCCCCTTTACTTACAGATGTGTTTAAAATAATAGAAGCAACTGACATTGGTCGTAAGACTCTGGGAAACAGGCTAGCAAGCCCTGGATAACGGAATGAGGGCCTGTACACTAGTGCTGCTCATCAGACTCACCTGGAGAACTGGTGCAAGAACTAAACCCTTGGTATCTGGATGTTCTGTCCCCTGGTTCTTAGGTGGGAAGGACATGAGTAAGGTAACTGATGCATGCTATTACTGAATTTGCCGAAAGGAGGCAAAGTCATGTCTCATCAGACTAGAAATGGAGACTCAGTCCTTTGCTCAACATTTCCTTGCATAAGAATTATGCTAATATTCCCAGCTCTACACCTCACTGGAATAAGCTCTGCATGGCAGAGCAGTACTCAGATTGACTCACAAGTTTCTAGCCACTACTTATACTTTTACTCCAAAGATTATGGTAGAAACATCAGTGCAAAAGAGACCTTTTGAAAACATTTTTAATTTTTGAAATTATAACACAATTACATTCTTTTACCCCTTTGCTTGCCCCATTTTTTTTTTTTACTGTATTACCTTTTTCCTAACCCATTGCTCTCTCCAAAATTCATGGCTTCTATTCCTTTAATTATTGTTATTTTTTGGAGTCTGGCCTTTTATTTCCACAAGCCAATATCAATGTTGACCAATTTGAGACTATCTACAGCCTCTACCCACCTTTCCTGGCCATCCACAAAGATGCTGTCTTTCCTCACATGAGGTTAATTTGTAGAAACAGATATCATTTTCTTTGTCTTATTCTACTCTTCTCTTCTGTGTCTCCTTGGTGGTATTCTAATGACTTAGAAAAATCCCACCTCCTTGCTGCGCAGTGCTGGCACATGCCTTCAATCCCAGCACTCGAGAGGCAGGGGCAGGCAGATCTCTGTATCTTTGAGGCCAGCCTAGTCTACAAAGCGAGTTCCAGGAAAGACGCAAAGCTACACAGAGAAACCCTGTCTTGAAGAAAAGAAAAGAAAAGAAAAGAAAAGAAAAGAAAAGAAAAGAAAAGAAAAGAAAAGAAAAGAAAAGAAAAGTAAAGAAAAATCCCAGCTCCCAAACACTAAAAGATGGAGCCTTTGGCTTTGAGGAGAATGTTTTCATTGTGATAGTTCCTGTGGATATTTCTTAATTGTGTTATATCTCTTGACCTAGTTAAAATTCTGTTCTCCACATATTTATGTAGCCTTTGCTTCTTTCCTTATAAACCAGGATCCATTTTGTTGTACTAGCCTACTATACAAAGCAACTGAGTCTCACTGATCTTGGTGCAGCTTGTCTGACTGAGTTCAGTCTGCTGAAGATGGATGAGCATAACCAGGCATAGCTCCATATCAGAGAGTCAGGTATCAACCTCTCTGTGTAGGTATCAAAGATCTTGTTTGAAAGAAGAGCTGAAGATAGGGTCCTACTTATAGAAATTCAAATTTGAAATGTCTATAATTAGTACATTTGATTTTAGCCTAGAACATTAGATGCTGCTTCTTTGGGGACCATCATCCCTGAATGAATAAACAGTGTCCAGTAGATTCTTTCATCCTGTGTACTTTAAACACAGAGACTGAAGCTTATAGTTCAGCACCCTTTCCCTCCCAGTCCTCCCAGAATCCACATGGCCTGAACCACTAATTAGAGATTATAAACTTGGCTCTGGTCTGTAGCTTCTATCTTCTCTTGACTGTATAGTCCATTGTTGGTCATGTTTTACCCAGTGCAAAGTGATATTAAAAACTAATTCATGGTCATTTGCCAAAATTGTTTTAAACATTTCTCTGTTGTTGCTCTCCAATTTGAGAAGGGGTGGGCATCCACTGGGTTTAGTTTTTCACACTGGAAAACCGAGAGTGACTTTTGGAGACTCAGGGATCCTAGAAAATGAGACAGACTAGGGGCTGTGAATAGAAGTAAAGAGGCCATTCTGAAAGTCCTTCAGGCCCTCAGGAAATGTCATAATTCTGGATTTAAAAAGGGCATGTCGTAGATCTAGTGGTATCTTAAACTGTTGTCTAAAAGGTCTTAGATTGCTGGGGACTGTGCAAGCTACATTCATTACTGGATTCCCTTTGTATTTCTCAAACAGAGACAAGAATGCATTCCTCTCCTTTGAGGTTGTAAATGGACCTCAGCCAGCTTCTTCTGGTCAAGGGTCTGACAGACTAAGCTTGTAAGAATATTTCATTTTGAAAGCTTTTGGCTCTTTCCCAGCATGCTTGTTTGATAGACCAGACAAGCCCAGTATGAGAGTTTTCACCATCTCCGTAGGAGACCTTAGGGGCCTTGTAATTGGCATAGAAAAGTTCAAGTGGACATAGGTCAAAAGAAGCAGCATTCATTTTGGTGCCCAGAGTCCTCCCATAATTCCACTATCTGGATAGTTATGAAAGTTCACCGTGTTGAAACCCACTTTCTTCCAGACTTAATACCCTGTGTATCCTTCCAGGCATTCAAATTCATATTGAATTTTCATTGGATTTTTTTCTTTTTTAAAAAAAAATAAAGTTAGTCTTTTTGACAATTACATAAATATATAAGGTGCATTCGGGGAATACTCACCTTCCTTTACACTCTAATTTCCTTTCTTTCCCCATCAATTCTCACTCCTCCTTACAAGTCTCCTTTCCATTGTCAAGTCATTGTGTGTGTGTGTGTGTGTGTGTGTGTGTGTGTGTGTGTGTGTGTGTGTGTGTTGTGACTCACAAATTTAACCAAGACTCTGTCTATAAGGAAGGGTGTGAGTAGTCTGTTAGAGTATGGTGGACTCACCAGTAGCTGCATAACTGGGGAAAGATAAGAAGACTTCCCCTTTTCCCAGCATCTATCAGCAGCCAATAGTTTCCTAGCTACAATAGTATCTTTCTTCACATAGAATTAGCTTGTATAAATACTTCTCATTTTCCCTCTCTTGGTCTATTTCTGTATTTCTCGAGTGATACAATATCAGCTAAGAAAAATCTCACATTCCCAGCAATGAATGATGGCTCCTTTGAGGTTAAAGAGAATGTTTTCATCTGACAGATGAAACATCCAAGATTGAATGCTGAAAGGCCCTGTCTTGTGAATCCCAGTGCAGGAAACCATCCTAGCTGTGAGTTTGCAATTTCAGTGACCCCTTAATAACCATACAGTGTCTAACAGTTCTGTTCTACATTATCAGGCTCCAACATTCTACTTGTCCCTTCTACAATATTCCATGAGCTTTGGAGGGGGTGATATAGATGGCTTATTTAGTCACTTATTCTCAAGTGACAGAGCGCATTTAAGGTAGTATAGCCATAGATAGTTATTATAGTTACTTATTCCCTGCATCTTGAGCAACCATGGGACTCTGTATTCATTGTTATTTGTTGGAAAAACAAGCCAGTACTCTAATCAAGTATGAGAGTAGCATCTATCGACAGTCACAAAAATCATTATTTAGAAAGTTCTAAATCATATGTAGTTTACTATTTAGCAAACACTAATAGTAAGTGTCCTCCTAAGGTATGTGATCTCCCCAGTAGCCACGGAGCTTTCTAGTATCAGATATGCATTCCCTCCAGTGGGACAAGGCTCCAATCTAATCATACAGAGATGGTTACTTTGGAATAGTCTCCAGTATTGCACCAAGAGGTCGATCTTGCCAGTTAGGTCAGTATTATAGCCTTCAAGCCTACCACTGGGAAAGACTACTGTCTTAGGGTATCAATTGCTGTGAAGAGACACCATGACTCTTACAAAAGTTCTCATAAAAACATTTAATTGGGATGGCTTACATTTTCAGAGGCTTAGTCCATTATTATCATGATGTGACATGATGGTGTGCATGTAGACATGGTATTGGAGCTCAGAGACTTACTTACATCTTGATAGGTAGGCAACAGAAGGGATCTGAGACACTAGGTGACTTAAGCATATATGAAACCCCAAAGCCTGCTTCCACAGTGACACATTTCCTCCAACAAGACCACACTTGCTCCAACAAAGCCACACCTCCTAATAGTGTCACTCTCTTTGGGGGGCCATTTTCTTTTAAGCCACCACCATCCCTAATGACTTTCTTCCCCAGCTGCCTATTGAGTACTTCTATTTATCAGAAAGGAAGCTTCCAGTTCATTTTGAGCTTGATTTCTCTGTGTCCAACAACCAAAGTATGTGTTGTTTTATAATAGGCTCCTACCATGTAGTTCTAGTGAACAGCCAAGAGGAATAGCTACAGTCTGTGTTGTTTGGGGCTTTCTGGGCCATTCTGAGCAATACTTCTTAGGGTAGTGTCCCACACCTGGCAGTGGTAGTGATCTCAAGACTTTGTACTGTTTCTGTTCTTATAATTAAATTGACTCTGCCCCTCAGAATGTGGGTGACATTAATCCCTCCTCCTTCAGTACAAGACATACTTAGGACCATCAATCCTGGTTTTGAAACTGAGACATGAGAGCTGGGCAGTGTTGGCACACACCTTGAATCCTAGCACTCATGTGGATAGGTTACTTAGCTTGATTTAATCATTACAGAACATGAGGCAGAGGCAGGTGATCTCTGTGAGTTTTAGGACATTCTGGTGTATAGAGTGAGTTCTAGGGCAGCCAAGGCTACACAGAGAAACACTGTCTTGGAAAACACAAACAAAAAACATTGAGGCATTATAAAATCTAGGTTTTCTAGACTCAAGGTGAAATTTGTCCCTTAAAACTGTGATGGAACTTGTACTTTAGATTTTGATGACAGTCCTTTACATACTAGGACATTATTTGTAGTTTATAATTCATAGGAAAGACTGAATTATAATCAGACAAAAACAGAAAATTCTGTGTTATTTTTTTTCCTCTTTAGGCTGAAATTTATATATTTGCTTTATCCACTCTTCCGTTGATAAATACTGAGGTTGCTTCTGTATCATCAGTGTGGTAAATAATCATATAATTAATATGTTCATGCTGATAATTTCTTAAAAATTCTGATTTCAGTTCCTATATGCACATATTCATTACAATGTGGATGGATCTGGAACATATTATGCACCCTGGCATTCATACTAGATTGGTCCCAGGATTTCCTTGTGAATGCCAAAATCTGTAGAATTTTATGTTTTTTATATCAAGTCATGTAATGTTTTCATTTATGCATGCATCTCTTCCCATATATATTAAGTCATCCCTAGATTACCTACAACATATGCCAATGTATGTATATATATATACATATATATATATATATCACATCTATAACATATAATGCTGTACTGTTTATAGCATAATGAGAAGAAAATACTTATATATGTTCAGAAAATATACAGTGCTTTTTATGAGTGGTTTTTTCTCTGTTCTTGGTTGAATCCCTAAACATGCAACACATGGGTAGTAAGGACCAGCTGTATTTCAGGATCATATATATAGATTTTTTTCTTTTTACTGAAAATGGACTTTTTTTCTCATACATAATCCTTATTACTGTTTTCCCTCCCTCCACTTCCCATCTCTGCTCCCATATAGATCTGCCCCCTTTCTGTCTCTCATTAGAAAACAAACAAGTTTCTAAGGGATAATAATAAAATTTTAAAAAGGAAGATAATGTAAAATTTAAAATCGTCTGACTTTAGAGTGGAATATGATGGTTACCTAAGGATGGGATTGTGGAATACAAGAGATGATGCTGGCCAAAACATTCAAAATTTCAGTAAGGTAGGAAGAATGTTACAAAGGTTTGCCCTGTGGTACAGTATAATCAACAATATTTGTGTACATGCATTTCAAAATTGCTAAAAGACTATATGGTAAATATTCTCCCTACTAATTGAACCTATGAGAGGTGGTGAATATGTTACTTAGCTTGACTTAATCATTGCAGAATATATTCTGTGACAAGCATTGCATTGTGATCCTAAAATAAAAGTTAATAAAATATAAGATACACTTTACAAAATATTAAAGTATGCTTACATTCTTCAGAAAGTTGTTTATTTCTATTTTAATTTCCCAAGATGACACTTTCTAAGAGTGTGTTGGCTGGTGGGAGAGCTGGTCCCCCTTTGCATAGGCCCACAGGACTGCCCTGTATGTGGTGATGCTGGTGATGTCAGCACAAGAGAACTAGCCCTGCCTTGTTCTGGCCACTGCATGGATCTCCTCACCTAATGGCTTCTGGGGTTGGGGAGAAAGACTCATCCTCCCTTGTAGCACTGGCCACTAGAAATTTGGCCATGCTCCAATGAGTACAAGGACAACTCAAAATGGACTTTGTTGGGGGGAGGGGAAAACGGAGTAATGGGGTTGGACCTGAGAAGACTGGGAGGCAAGCGCTATCAGGAAGCATGTTGTGAGATTCCCAAACAATCAATAAAAATGGGGTGGGAGTGTGCTGGCAGAAACTGTCAGAGTGAGCTAGAATTGGTGGTTATACAGAAGAGTACACTCGAAAGCCAAAACTAATTGACCGGGTTACAGAACAGCAGCAAAGAGCCTAGGTCCCAAGACAACATGGCAAAGTCCATAGGTCAGGCTTAACTGTCTATGAAGGACAAGTTACAGACTGGGCATCTAATACCTGCAATAACTAATCCAGAGTCAATGCAAAGGAGAACACCAAAGAGATTAAAGAAAGGAAGAATTTCAGATGGCTGCCAAAATCTAGATAGACTGGAGTTATCTCAATCAAGTTACCCTTTAGCCTCAAAATTTCACTGTATGATGTTTCAATGTCTGAATGGTGACAATCCATACTGACTGCAAATTATTTTACCCCAAAGAAAAAAGACATTTATACTCTGATCTCAAGTGTATCAGAGTGGCCATTGCCTACCTCCATATGCCAGTCAATCAAAGGTTGTTCACTGAAATAAGTCTCCATGATGTCTCTATAGAGTTTCACCATTAAAATTATTGATTATGCTAATTTTATTCAGGCTTCTCAGAATCTTATTAGCTTCAATCATTTTCCCTTGTAAGCATCTACTTTCAAAAATCAATGATTATGTATTTCATAGAGTCCCATTTAAAAGATAAAAGAAAAGATCAGTGTACTGAATAAGATCACTTTGCTATACTCTGTGGAGAAAATAGATTCTAGTCAGAGAGATCTGAGAGGAAAGAATGTATCAGAGGGTTCAGCTGTGAGTCATCCTAGAATGCAACGAAGATGAAATATAAGCTACAATGCATCTACTAAGTGCAGTGAAGCAGCCACAACCAAAGATGTCAGTCTAAATTGACCATTAAGTGGATAAATTGATTAGCAGTTAGCTTCCTGTATCTCGAAAATTCATCTCCTCTTCAATGTTGGCTTCCTTCTGCCTTCCACCCATGTCAGTGTCTGGAGTAAATCTTATTTAACATATTATAGTAGACTTATAATTCTCACGGTTTTAAAAACAATTATTTCAATGGCACTGGTGTAATAGTCCATGTCTGATGCACTACTCATTCAAAATAGTGTGATAACTATTAAATGAGAAATAGTTTCATACTATTATGTCTGCATGAAATTGGCATCTGAGATGCTGCCTTTACTTGATGGATCTACTGTACTGAACTTTTGGTTTTCTTTTTCCTTATTCTTCATTTATGTGATTCTTTTCTATGCTCCATATCCTTATTTGCTAAGCTAAAAGTTTTTGGAAGTTTCCTGGAAATGTTCATATGTACATCCATATACGGATGTATACAGATGATATCTATTACAATTCTCTGTCAAAACTAATCTACACATTTGTTTCTTGATAAATACCCCTAGTTCCCATAAAGCATGCTGATTAATCATTTACATTCAGTATATTAAATACCCCCAAATAGGAATAATCATGATGAGGCATTGGGTGGTTACCTAAAATCTCTGGAGAATTTGGCTGCTCTGATTGGCTGCAGCATTGCAGATTCTGCTCTAGACGCCAAACTGGAAAAGAGGGGCGAAACTGGGAATAGGAATAAGAAGAAAAAAAAAACATTGACTATGACATCCCATTTTTTCATGTTCTTCATTTTTTTAAAGATTTATTTATTCATTATATATACAGTGTTCTACCTACATGCAAGAAGAGGACACCAGATCAAATTATAGATGGTTGTAAACCACCATGTGGTTGCTGGGAATTGAACTCAGGACCTCTGGAAGAGCAGCTAATGCTCTTAACCTCTGAGCCATTGCTTCAGCCTGCCCATCATTATTTCTAAGAGGATGAAACAGCAGCTGTGGACAGAGAATGGTACCGAAGCTGGCTTAACCTAGTGAGCTGAGTTTGGAGAAGCCTATCATTGGCTCAGTGATTGAGTGGCCAAGTAATTCATCATCTGAATCTGGATTCTTTTGGAAAATGAAAGAGGGTGTTGTTGATAGCTTTCCTCCACAGCTGGTGTTCAGTCAAACTATCTCTAGCTACTGAGAAATTTTGACTGTACTATTTGAAGGTAAGACAGGACATCTTGGAAAGAAGAGGAGAGAATAGAAGGAAAAGGATGAAGTGTTTACCAAGTAGGCAAATATTAGGCATGGAATAAGATGGAGGCTCCCATGTATTTAATTTTAAACACGGGGGCTTAAGTATTCAAGGCCTTCTGTTACCAGAATACAACCCTGACCAGGTCATCACCAGCACAGAACTCAGAGAAGGAAGAGAAACTGAGCAGCTGGGGGAAGGGGATGCCTAATGAAGAGAAAGGAGTGTAAAAGTTCTCGATAAGCAGGAGTTCTTAAGCAGTTATTTCTTTTGCTGGCATTAGTTTATGGTTGAACCCTCTTATCTGCATGTTTATTGAGATTAAAACAGAAGGCAAAAAAGAAATCTAATGATGTATGTGCCATAGAGTTGTAGGAAGATGTTTAAGTAGAGTGTAGTTAGAGTTTTCCTGCCTGGCTCACAGTCAGGACAAATCTCTCTTACCCGCCAGTCCCACAGTCGCTCAGACCCAACCAAGAAAGCACATAGAAACTTATATTGCTTACAAACTGTATGGCCGTGGCAGGCTGCTTGTTGTCTGCTTCTTCTATCTTAAATTAACCCATTTCTGTTAATCTATACTTTGCCACATGGCTCGTGGCTTACCAGTGTCTTTACATGTTGCTTCTCATGGCGGCGGCTGGCAGTGTCTCTCCCCAGCCTTCTCCATCCCAGAATTCTCTTTCTTCTCTCTTGTCCCGCCTATACTTCCTGCCTGGCCACTGGCCAATCAGAACTTTATTTACACAGAGCGATATACACAGCACTTCCCCTTTTCTTTTTTTTTTAAGGAAGGTTTTAACTTTTACATAGTACAATTACATAAAACAATTATCAAGCAAGAATTACAGTTACAATATTAAAGAAGATATCCTATCTACCTTATATTTGTGAGTCTAAGGTTTTATATCTAACTTATCTTGTATCATAACTGAGGAAATTATAACTATCTAGTCTTCAACCACATCAAAGACCTCAGAAGGATATAATATTACCTAAGAACCGGGAGAAGGATGTAAGCATTTTTCAGGAGTCTTGCAAGAGTAGACAGAGACAGCTGGCAGCCTGGACAGTCACCTAATGTTCCTTTGTAAAGTTGGGGCATTTGTCTTTAGCTCACAGGGCTAGAGTCTCTTGGTCACTTCTCTCAGTGTCCTGTAGAATGTCTGGCAGTTTCCTCTGTGAAGCAGGAACCTGAAGGACCATTTTGTCAAGCAAAGTTCAGTGGTCACCTTTCTATGGGTCTTGCATGTCCACTTGATCGAGCAGTCCAGGCAAGAACAGTTTCTTGCCAAAATGGCTAATTTTGCCAAGGTGAAGATAAGATATGAAATGTCTTCAATGCCCATCCTCCTCTCTGAAGTAAATCGGTGCTGCCAGGAGCAGACATGTCTCACTGTCCAGAAAGTCTAAATTGTAAAAGTATTTTAAATGCCATATTCTGTAGGTCTTTGAAGTATTTGAAGATTACCTATCTATCTGAAATATCTCTATGTATACCTAGTAGACTTAACTAACATGGCTACGAGTATGATTATCATAGATGACTAATTATTAATCTATTTTTAATTATCCATTACAATTTAAAATGAGCTATACAAACATAATACCTTAAACACGATTAGAAATATACACACAGTATAACAAAATTAACTTTAAGTTTGTATCAATAGACTAAAATCTAAACCAATGTAAAACATTTTAAACAAGTTGTTGCTCTTTAGAAGTAAGTTCCTTCCTTAATCTACCCTTTCATCCTATTATATCTATATCATATCCCCTTTTTATCTTTAGAAAGAGATCACATTTATAATCAACCTGCTTTAAAGAAAAATATTGGTATTTCTCTGTCCCACACCAGAGGGCTCTTCTGATTTGGGACACAAGAATCTCTTAACCTTTTCTTTTAGCAATATGTCTGGGTTTAGAGAAGGAGTGAGCCAATTCTATCTCCAAAGCCAGCTTGATAATTTTGGGAATTTGGGCGTAGTTTCTCTTACTACTTCCTGCTGGAGGGGGGCGCTGTATCTTATGGGGATACAAAGAAAATTTTAGGATTATGGAGTAGTCCGTGAGGGTGAACCTCTGAGCCAGTTGTCTTGAAACCATTCTGGATGTCGGATCATCTGGGCCATGGTGTCATCGGAGACCTTTCAGGTGGTCTTGGCTGATCAAACCTGATATATATTAATCTGGAACAAATCCACAGCCTCTGGCTTTCTGTGGAAACAAAAGCAGAGACTCCTTTCCAAAGCAACATATCCTTATATCCAAATTTCAAAGTCAAGGTACCTTTAAAATTTACATTTTTGTTTAACTCAAGAGCTTTTAAATATTTTTCTGTGGTTAAAAATCCCAAAGACAACATAAACCAGATTCTCTGTGTAATATCCATCTTTGTAAGCCTGAAACGCTGCTGTGGCTGCTGGCTCCACCCACCTCAGTTTCCCAACATGGCGGTGGCACTGTTTACCGCCAGCTCTGGGTCTGGAGCCATGTGTACCATCAGCTATCAGAAGCAGTTCTATCAAAGCAGTGCATAGCCCAGAAACTTTTTTTTTTTTTTTTTTTAAACTACCAAAGGCTAAATCCACCACGCAGCAGAGTAAAGTGTCGCTTGTAGATTCCTCATTCCCGCCGCAGTACAGGTCAGACGCACACGCCAGGAACCCGCCAGAGTAGCTCAAACCGGCAGGCTGCCGCTAACTTGAGAGAGACAACTACAAAGCTGTTTTTAGCTCCGTTTAGAATCTTTTTTCTCAGGTTTTAGGTGGAAACTCTTGCCAATACGTTGGGCGCCATTTGTAGTTAGAGTTTTCCTGCCTGGCTTTAGAGCACGGTTATTAATGTATCTTTCTGTCTTCAGTGTGCATCAGATTCACCTCATGGGGATGCACCCCAGATCTCTAAGGTTCTCTGGTTCAGACCACTGTTTCTTCCTTCTTGATAAATAGACCATGGAGAATTCTGATGTACTGCGAAAAGCTAATATTCTTTTCAGCAGTGCTGATAAGACTATCTCACTCCACAGTGCACAAATCAGCTATTGAAACTCTCATTTTGTCCTCACAGAGACTACCGGCTTCCTGAAATGCAAATCAGAAACCTTAAATCAACTTCCACTCCCAGGGTCAAGCACACTGATGAAGGTTTTGTGTTCATGTCATGCAAACATGGGCAGAGCAGATATTAGAGGTTTAGGGTTGGGCTTATATAAAAACTAGATCAAACTTACCAGTCTGGTCATTGGTTCAGAAGACAGGTTTAGAGCCTATGTACTTACTTCCTCTACTGAGAAGCTAGGCATCAGTGAAGGGCCAGGGAAATCTAGCAAGAGTAAAGATACCAGAAAGATACACATACTGAGCTGCTCATGAGAACTTCTCAGGCATCTAGAGATATTTCTAGTTCTGGAGTTTCTTTTTCCACAGACATCAGTCAGGCCATTCATCTCAGAGGAGTCAGTTGTTCTAAGATTGCAGGAGCCAAATTAGAGAGTCTGGTTGCGTGATGGAGACACCTTCATCTCCCTGTGAGGAGTGACAGGGTACTTTTTCTATTACTTGTTTGTTTCTAATGTAATCATGATCCAGGAATTTTTGGTGTAGGATCTGACAGAAGGGATCTATCAGACAGAATTCTAAGACAACCCTGATTCTTTGCAACTTCATCATTTTGAGGAGGTAACAAGGGATGACCCAGAAATTCTAATGATTTCACCAGGCATTGGAAATATTTAGAACATCTGGAGAAATAAGATGAAGTAAACAATTTAAAATACTGGGTTAAATGACTTTTCAGGATCCCAAGCAGGGAATGAAATACCATTGATACTTGGAAATATTAAGTAAAGTAAGAACATTTAAGGCAGACCCAGATATACATTGTAAACTTAATAGATACATTTCTCTATTGATTTATCACAGTCATAGGTCATAATGGTATTTTTTAGGAGATCCTTGGGAGGACTTTATTGAACTCTTACTAGCATCTCTTCCTGCTATTGAATCCTAGTAGTCTCTTCTTACACTCATGGCTCTTGCAATTTTGAAATCAGGGAGGTTTCATTGTTGTTCTTACTATCTGATGCTGTCTACTTATAAGCTTATAATGACCACTGACTGTGTCACTTTTCACATCAGAAAGTCATTGATTAATTTATTGTACAAGACAAAAGTTCAGTTTGACCACTGAGACAATCCAGGTTCATGAGCATTTGGAATAATCTTGGTCTCTTCTTCTGGAAGTCTTTTTCAAGGCTAAACAAGGTAAAAGTTGGTTCTAATTTGTTTAAGAGTCTGCATTCCATTCTCCTTAAATTATGCACTTTCTTTATTCTATGTTAACAGCACTAGTGCATGTGTGTTTAGCATCTTATACTTATATGTCCTATGAATGAAGATACAAAGCAAAACACCTACTGTACACTAATCAATACACTGTATAGCATTCATTAAGTATGTACAAATATTGGGTATAATTCAAAATATATATATATAAATGATATGACACTATGGTTAGTAGTCACTTAGGACTATTAAATGGATTAACAGTCTTTTGAAAAGGCTGGGAACAACTTTAATGTTTCCAAAAATGTTACAGTATAATAATAAAAGATAAGGGCCAAACATGGAAGCAAACACATGTAATTGCAGCCATATAGAGCCTGAAATAGAAATATTTCAATATCAAGGTCAACCTGGGGTACTTAGTGAGAACTTGTGCAAAGTTTTTTTTCTTTAAACTGAGTAGGACTCTATTGTAGATACCTTCCTTTCTTTCCAAATGTTCTCTATAAGATGTCCTATTTCAACAATGTTTATCAAAACGTTAGAGTAAGGTAAGGCAAGACAAATAAAGAGTAACAGATTTAAGCAATCTGGAAATATGAAGCCAGCAAATGTAAACCACATTTGGACCCACTGTGATTAGGTTAATTATTGTCCAGGAAGTTAAGTTTCAAGCATTAACCAAAATTTGCTGAACTATGAGGAAAACACAGTTTCAAAGAACCCTAAAAAATTAGATCTGTAAGTAAATCTACAGTGGCTTATATTAGAAAAGAATAAAACAAAATAAAATCATAGCTCTCCGGAGCAAGTAGAAGAATTAGAATAAAGAAAGTTAAAGTTGCAATAAGGAGATGAAGCCACAAGAATAGAGGAGTGCCAACTAAAAGTGCAATCATGGAGTGAACACCAGCCAACTTTGGAAGCCAGAGAATCTGTCCTTATAGATGGACATGACCATTTCCCATTAGATGTAAGTCTGAGCAGCTGGATTCTTTCAGTATCTCCACATGAAAGTTTTTCTACCCTTGAGACTCCCAGCCATTAAGGAATAATTGTGACAAATTTAGATTATGCTTGCAATAACATCTGCTCTTCTAAATCTGACTAGGAACTTCAAACCTAGAGAGATGTGTGCAGTGCTTTGTAGCCCAGGCTCATTCTCCATTAATCTCCAGCCTTCAAGCTCAGCTCAGTACAAGAAAATAATAGTGCATTGGGTGTGGTTGGACACAGGAAGGAAGGGAATCTAAAGAGTCAAAACATTGATGATATGGGTGACTCTGTCGTTGGCTATTTTAGGCTACTTTTCATAGCCTGTTATTTCCATTATCATGTCCAATTGAGTTAGAGACAATTGTTAGAAGAGGAAATAGCAGCAAACACAATGAAAATAGTAACAAGTTGAATGTACAATCATTAAAGAAATATAAATAAAGTAGAAGAAAGCTCACTACATTTTGGAAACTCTTCAAGAATGTCGTTGTATTGCAGTTGTTCACTGTAATTTGTAGCAGGAATCTTAAAGAGTCTTATGAATAAAATCAAACCTGAGGCCAGTTACTGGGGTGAATGCTAGAAGATCAGGAAGATCAGAATTAAGCCACAGCTACCTCACCTTGCCAGTTCCTCAGCTGATCCTGTTTCCTCAGACTGGAAGCCTCTGAGTCCTCCTCCAAATGACCCTCAGCTGAACTGTTGCTCAGAAGCATAAGAGGCTAACCAGCCAAAAGCTTCTAGTTTCTGATCTTCACGCCTTATATATCTTTCTCTTTATGCCATCACTCCCTGGGACTAAAGGGTCGATTTCTGGGATTAAAGGCGTGAGTCACCACCACCTGGCTTCTGCTATGGCTTGCTATTAGCTCTGACCCCCAGGCTACTTTATTTATTAACATACAATTAAAATCACATTTGTTATGGCTTCCCAGGGGGAAAATGCACAAACCTTAAGAGTCAATGAGTGTCGTTTTGATAAGTATATCTACTTGTGTGTTCCAAATTCCTAACAGACTTTTCACATTGCAACAGTACTGACTCTCCATGAAAAGTGCCATACTGGGATATGTCTACCCTTCTTTTAGAAATTTAGTTATGTAGTGTATAATCTTTGGTGTACATGTTGCATAGAGTGAGTTTTTGAGTCATCATACCTAGCTCAACATTTGTATTATATTCTATTGTATAAAATTTATTCTATATTTTGATCTATTTTGATTGACAATTTCCATATATGGGGGTGGGGGATGGCTACATCTGAGCTGTTTCAACATCTCAGAGTCCTACATAGAAATGTAACAACTTATGCTACCAAGAGTTTCCTAGGATGTTTCTCTGCACATTAGTCAATACCCTGTAAAACCAGGTTTTCTATTATGCTTATTTCTTTATCACATGGTATGTATATATACATGTGTTTATGTGCTTGCATGTGTGTGGGTACACATGTGTACAGATCATACACATGTGTATTGCTAAAGGTTGACATTGAATATCTTCCTAGATTGCTCTCCACTTTATTTTCCAAGAGGGGAAGCTCACTGAACCTAAAGATTGTGTATTTGTCTAGTGCAGTTAGCCAGTTTGTCCATGGACATCCTTTCTCTTCTTTCCAAACACTGAGATATAGGAGAGCCATCATTCCGGTGGGGATCTGAACTGTCTTCACACTTGATTAACAAGCACTTTATATGCTGAGACATTTTTCCAGCCTCTCCATTATAAATTTTTGTTTAAAAATTCATGCATGCTCACTTTCAGAATCCTTTCAAGTTTTTTAAATTTACACCTTAGATTTACATTCAAATAATTAAGCCATCTAGAAATGGATCTGGTTGTAAAAGTGCAGGAGCCAAGGTTAATGGGAACTTCTCAGTTCCACAGCTTGCCATATGTGTTTCTGCAAACATGGAAAGTACAAAAAGAGAAAGCCCCCAAAAAAACTATACAGAACCCTCCCTGTTGGTGTAATGAGAACATATCAAATATGCAAACTTCACAATGTAGTACAAAAACATATAGTTGTGTGAGCTGTATCTCACAGCTCCAAATCTTTAATGAGATTGTGAAGAAAAAAAATGAAATCATGCCTGGTGGAAGAATGAAATTGATGTAAAATGACTGACAGGGAGAATACAAAAATACTGGAGGAGGAGGTGGCATTTTACACAGCCATTCCTTGAATAACTTCAGTTTCCCACTCCAATTGGAAAGGCACCTCTCAATATCTAGAAATCTGCCACCTGCCAATGCTTCAAATCATGCTTAATGATAACAACAAAAGTAACACAGAGAAATATAAAATTACCACGCTAGATTAAAAACCAACTTTAAACATTCATGCTTACATCCATGAGGAGATTAAAGCTCAGCTAGGTCCACAGTCAGAATCAAATGGCAAAGCCACTGAGGATTCACATACTTCAGCCTCGATGAGCCAAACATACAGTGTGGGACACCGAGCCTCTCACTGTTGCTACTTTTGCCAGACAAACTGCTGAAAGGTGCTACAAAAACTTCTGCTACCTGCAAAAATGATTACCCAAGGTCCTACCTACTTTATGTCTTTTGATCCAAGTGAAAAATCGTGAAGTGGTCTGGTGATATATTGTGTATCCAAATAAAGTTTGTCTGGGGATCAGAGGACAGACCCAATAACTAAATTAGACATAGAGGTCAGGCAGTGGTGGCACACACCTTTAATCCTATCACTCAGGAGGCAGAGATCTATCTGGATCTCTGTGAGTTCAAGGCCACAGTGGGCTAGATGAGAGAAACAGAACCAGGCAGTGCTGATACCTCTAATCCTAGGAAGTAATATGGCAGGACACAGAAAGGTATATAGGAAGTGAGGAAATAGGAACTCACTCTCTTGAAGCTGAGGACTTTGTAGAGATAAGCTAGTGGCTGGTTGTTCTGATCTTTCAGGTTTCACCCCAATATCTGGCTCTGGGTTTGTTTGGGTTTTTGATTGTTTGGTTTTTTTGTTTGTTTGTTTTTTGTTTTGTTTGGGTTTTTGTTTGTTTGTTTGTTTTGTTTTTTTCGAGACAGGGTTTCTCTGGGTAGCTTTGTGCCTTTCCTGGAACTCGATTTGGAGATCAGGCTGGCCTCGAACTCACAGAGATCCGCCTGCCTCTGCCTCCTGAGTGCTGGGATTAAAGGAGTGTGGCACCACCACCTGGTAAGGTTTGTTTTTATTATAAAACTTTTAAGACTTGTGTTACAAACTGGTGCATTTAGTTGACTTCCCCAAAGCATAGAATTATGTGTAGCTATATGAAGCCAGATAAGTTCTTTTCCCAATTACCTAGCTCTTTCTTTTTGCTTGTTGATCAATGAGTCTCCTACCAAAATTTATAAAATTACCAGTTCCCCAAATCCAAAGAGTTGAATCCAGAGAGTGGATTTCATGAGAGCAGTCTCTTGTCTTTTTGTCCTTATTTGGGGTTTTTTGATTAAACACATCCTAATGTAGAACTAAGCACAACTAAATAAGCATTGGTCTTCCCCAATTACTCAGCTGTGCCACAAAGGAGCAGTCATGGAAGAGACAGCAATACACTTCCTCTTCTGGAAAATGGTGCTCACAAGGACTATATGAAAGAAAATGGGATTATTTGAAGTTTTTGTCTCAGAAATGGCAGTCATTCAACAGGAGTACCCATAATTACAGTTTCCACAGTATTTTGATAATTTTTCCTTATTAAATTTTAAATTCAAGAACTTTTTTCTGTAAGAATATACTCCATACCCTTTCTGATTCTTAAGAGAATTCCATTTTACTGAACAGCCTAAACTGTTATACATCTGCAACTTGTCAAGAGTGCAACCGTGAGTTGAATGTGATATTATTATTGCCAAAAGCTGACACTAGCTATTCAGTATTTTAGAAAGGCCAGCTAATGGACAGATTAACTATTAATTTTTGTGTTCTTAGGCATTGATACTGTATTAAGATAGCTCAACAGAAGGCATAGTGCCTGGAGCATATTATATAAATTTCCCACAGAAATGCTTTTACGGAATTATGGTTTAATGATTAATAATTCAGTTAGCACTCTACCATCTAAAAGTCAGAGGCCTGCCAGTTCCATTTGATAAATGTTTGCACTGCCTTGCAGTGCATAGAAGACAAATGCCTACTGTCCGTTCATTCCTCTAGTCAACAATTTGGTATACTTTCTTTCAGTGTCAGATTAACTGCTAAAAGAGTCATTGGAGATAAGTTACTACACTGAGGGACACAATGAACCCTGATAAAGTCCCAATGTAAGGTGGCTCAAGGATTCTGTGTTATCTAACTTAATCTTACAGCATTTTACACTGCATATATATGAAGGATCCCAAATACTGGAAATTTTGCTGATGGTCCCTATCTGGTAGCTAATAAAACAAGGCATCATTGGGTTTTTTAACAAGAAGTGGTACAGAAAATGAAGACTACATTTGGACTGTATGATAAGAAAACAGACTGGCAAATTGAACCTTGAGATTTCAGTGAAATGTGTCTAGACTATTTTCACTAATACAGCATCATATAATGAGCTGGAAAGATCTCTTTCATGTCCTGTGCTAATAAATGTAATTATAATATACATGAGTTTACTACTGTTGGCTAGCCATCTAAGTGCTTCTAAAAGCAATAAATAGAGGAATTATTTTAGGATGGGTATCGTGATGCTGTAAGTTCAGCTATTTTGAATATTTTGAATTTCTAATCCTTCAGTCTCAGCTAACCTTTATCCTGTGATGCCGTGCAAAATAATACTAATGTTAAATTTGATTAAAGAATCTTAACATTTGATTGTTCCAAGATTACATTATATTGACATCATCAATCAATAGTTGTATCCATTGCAAATGTCTCACCCAACTATCAATAATTGCATGCTTCCTATTACTACTTAAGTTGAGGCATGATGCCCACATCAACTCATTCAATTTTAGAGAACACTGTCTTAAAAGCAAATCTGTCCTGCTATTGGCTCATTGATTCTAGTTCCTCCTCTGTGATAATACGGGAATCTAGTATCTCTTCCACATGAAATCATTCAGATACTTGGAAGCAACGACTTTCTGCTTTGTGCTTTCTCTCTGTCACTATGACACACCCTCCATTCTTTTTATATAAACTCTCCACAATGTCATTTTACTTTAATTAAAAAGGTTTTGTTCCTGTTTGCCCATACTGAATAGAGAAGGATAACCTCTCCATCATCTATCAGCACAGTCTAAGTTTATATTATCTTTCTTGGCAAGCGAAATTGGTATTGACTTGATATTAATATTGACATTGATATTGAGTAAGACACATTGACAGTTTTCTCTGCTACAAAGCCTGTTTCTTCCCTGTGGTACGTGAGCAGATGAGTCCATTTAGTACAGACTTCTGTGTCTTATATACACTGTTATTATATATGATTCTATTACATTTGATCCACATATCAAATTTTATCACAAATAAAATTTCTTTTAAGAAGTTGGAGAGATGGCTCAGTTGTTAAGGTTACCAACTGCTCATCAGGAGGACCTAGATTTGATTCCCAGATTTGATGGTGGCTAACAACCATCTCTAATTTCAGTTTAAGGAGTTCCATTGCTGTCTTCTGAACTCCACAGACACTACATGCATACATGGTACATAGACATACAGGCAGGCAAAATACTCATACACATAAAATTAAAATTAAAATTAAATCTCAGTAAAGTTTATATTGATTTCTTATCTATTATGTGCCTATTCCTGTATTGAACTTTTGTCAAGGTGTATAATTTTATCTCTAATTCAAGAAAGAATCTCAGTGGTATGACTGAAAAATCAAGTTAAAATATATAATTAACTTGATTGAGATCTCTATAAAC
This sequence comes from Onychomys torridus, assembly GCF_903995425.1. NCBI lineage: Eukaryota > Metazoa > Chordata > Mammalia > Rodentia > Cricetidae > Onychomys > Onychomys torridus. The sequence continues at coordinate 43,574,137 of NC_050446.1, read as the reverse complement.
AATAGGAGCAATTTCAAATTTGAATGTCAATCTACCCAACTTCAAGCTTTGTGATTTTATTTGTTTCATTTATTTCTACTAGGTCATTTCCCACCACAACCTAAATTGTTATCAATTTAAAAGTCATATACGATAATATGAGGTTGAATGGATCATAGTCATTGGTCAAAGTGGCTTTATAAGCCTGCATTATTGCAATATTTTCTACCATGTATGTTTTTATATGTTGAATCATGTTATATTTTATTTTACAAATAAATTTTGATATTTTATTTCATTTTTCACTGTTAAGTAAGCAAGGCTCATGATAAAAATCTAAAGCACAACCATTATCAGTGTGTGTGAATGTAAAAAAGGTCCTTGACATGTTTATGATTTATGAATTCATTTATTCTAAAGAATTGAGCTAAACATAGGCACTCACCCTTCAAATTTACTTCTGCACTTCATAAATAAAAGGAGTGCTTAAGAAGTAGCAAGACAACATTAGATAGCACTTGACAGCAGAAGGAAACAAGTGAACACTAAAAGCACAAAAAGAAGATTCAGTGATTCCTTTTGGGCACAAGCTGTATTATATCATGATATAGTAATATTAATTAATATTTAATATTATAATCATCGGTTATTAATGCACCGGTTTATATACAAAGATGTCTATGCTGAATATAATTTTATAAAACTCACTAAACATTGTTTACTAAAAATTTCAAGAGAAAACTTGCAACATGAATCACACTTATTCAAAGCACTTTGACAACCCACAGTGAAGTTTAATATATGAATGTTATTATTTTTATAGCATGAGTCTGTACAGGTGGGTAATTCTTAACAACCTTTTAAAAAGTATCAGTTTTATGAACATATTGAACAAGATATTTGGAAAATAACTTAATGTTAAGGTGAGTTGATCCCACAGGTGGGAGAGATTCTGGAGGACTGGAGAAAACTTCTTAGTACAGTGAGCAGTTTTTTATTTTATAGCATTCATAAAGCATGAGAGCTCCATATAGCCATATGTTCACTTTCCTGCCAGGGTTCTCTCTTTAGAGTTATTCCACACCTAGGCCCTGGCCATTTTTGAGGATGTTGGCATAGACAATCACTAATGTATCTCTCTGTGATGACAAGAAGGGAAAAGAAATCCATTAGCTTGAAAAGAACAATAGAGCACTTTTTCATTTACATATTTTTGAGATATAGATAATAAGTAAATATGGAAATCTATGTTCACAATACCTCAGAAAGGGAAACTACCTCAATGCCCTTCAGCTCATGAATGGGTAATGAGAATGTGTTACATATACAATGGAATTGTAATGCAGAAAGGGGTTCATGACACAGAGAAAAAAATTTCATGAGTAATTTTCTAGTCATGAATTTGTGGTTTTGTTTTTTATTTTATTATTTTGCATCTTCTTTTTGGCATTTTTCATTAGAATTTTTTTCATATACTATACTCTGATTTTCCCTCTCCCAACCCCTCCAAGAGCCTCCACACTTTGCTAACTTTACACCCTTACTTTTTTGTTCTCTTATAAAAACAAAAAAGATTAAGATATTAAAGAGTTTTTATCATAATTGTGAAAGAGAATAAATTTTTCTATGTTGCTTTATTGGTGAAATTCCCACAAAAAGATCCAAGAGAAGAAAGTATTTTAGAACCGTGATTTTAAAGATCCATATACAGGGAGTGATGCAAACTCCAGCATTCATCAAGAGTCTTTGTATAACATTGAAGAAATGCAGGATTTTAAGGGTATGACAGTTAAAATGTGGTCCAAATGTGACCCAGGTTCCTGGAGACATACTTTCCAAGTATGAGCAAGGCTCTGGGTTCATCCTTGCACAACTAAAAGGCAACAGTGATGACAATAACTCACATGTAGGGATTAGGGTAAAGAAAGTAATCCATCTAAACACAAGAACAGTGGGGCCCAGTATCATTGGAGACCATTAAAAAAGTTGATGGTTATATGTAGTGCATAGAAAATAATTATATTTGAACAATAATAGAATTCATATAACCTTAAAAGTTTTCTATTATAGTGAAGTGGAAAGAAACCAATAGAATTAAAATAAATTTAGGAAGGACTAAATAAAATTTAAAATGAGACTAATATTAAGTATAATAAAATTCAAAACAGCTTATAGCTCTATAAACCTGAGGTATGATCTCTTTAAACGTACCTACTCAGTTTGGAGGTCTCTATTTTTTATATCTTGAATTATAAATTTAAATTTTGAGACTATAAAATTCTATATGGCCCAGAGAATGATCCATAATATTCTTACTTTTGATTTTGAATGAGTTGAGTCTAGAAGGTATACAAGAAAACAAAAATAAAAGAATAAATATTAGCAAGGGATGGAAGGAAATAAATAATTAAATGATAGAAGAGAGAGCGTGAGAGAGCATTAAATCAAATCAAATAGGAACCAGAAATTAGCTGGAGAAGCCTCATTGAAGTTGTCTGCTGGAGCAATAGATTGATAGTGCCAGGTGGAGCAGTATCTCAGGTAAAACATTCAAGTATAATAAAAAAAAAATAGCAACAGAGAGAAATCACATCATAGAAAGGGTTTACAACATCCAACAGAAACCAACTGTGGTCATTGAGGTAGTCAGCTGGAGCCCAGGAATATAAGTTAAGACAACCATGCTTGGCTCTGAAGTGGTAGGGGACAGCCCCACTTACAGTTTCTCACTTAGTTCAAGGAGTAGGTGATAATTTACTGATATAATTACTTACTCATGACCAAATTTTATATGCTTAATTTTTTTTACAGGTACAAAATTGAAGATGCTGACATCACCAGAGCCAAAGGGCCTTGTCCCCTTTACGACAGAGTCACTTGAACTCATAGAAAATCATGTTGCTAAAAAATGCAATGAAGAGCACGAAGAAGATTTAAAACCAAGCCCTTATTTGGAAGCTGGCAAAGAACTTCCATTTACCTATGGAATCCTTCCCCAAGGAATGGTGTCCGAGCCTTTGGAAGATATGGATCCATATTACTATGTTAAGAGAAATGTAAGGATTAATTATTATTGAAATTTTATTTTAATTAGTTTATTTTCAGCCACTTAAAATATAATTGGCATAAGAATAATAAAAATAATAAAGATTTTTCATAATGTATTTTATGTGGGGATAACATATTCAAGATAGTTAATCTGATAATAACATCTGAGTAATGTATTAAGGTTAGTGAATTCAGTATATGTACTGTATTCCTTAATATAAAATGGCTTTTTGTGGAATATGCTAATTACCTTTATCTGATTCTCAATTTTAAAATAAATTTTAATATAATCATAAAATAATTAGAATATGACAGCAATTTCAGACACCTTCATATTGTACTCACTAGTCAGAATAGTGCATCCCAAATATAGTTATTATTCAGTCATTCATATATTTATAAATTCAAATATATCTCATTTGCAGAAAGACCTACAGATTACACACACACACACACACACACACACTCCCAAAACAAACACAAAATACTAAGTATTAGAATGAGTTTTGTTAGAAAGTACAGAAATCTATGTGGATTGAGGTAGCTAGAAGAGTTTTCATCCCAAGAGCACAATTCCGGAGATGGAGAAATGTCTCTGTGGTGAAGAACACTGGCTGCACTTTCAGAGGTTAAGATTGTGACCAGCACCCACTTTTTGTAACTCTAGTCCTGGAAAAGTTGAAGGCCATTTTGGTCACCCTGGGCACTAGAAACACACATGGTTCATGGGTCCAAGAAGTCAAAACAGCTATACACACAAAATAATAAAATGAAGTTAATGTAAAACTTCAGTTACAGCTTGTGGAATACTTGGAATTCTAATAAAGGCAAGGTAGAACCTTTTTGGACAATTGGACAGGCAACAGCCAAGACTGATCTGTAAGGGGGGGGTAAAAAGGGCAGTGCTCTTGCTGGAAACTCAGTTATGTTGCCAACGGTAGCAAAGATGAGATCATAGTGATCTTCACATGGACTTGCTGTGATCAAAGGGCATAGGGCACGGCAGTGGCAGTTCAAGAAAGCTGATCTAGAGCAGCTTTCTAAATCAGAAGAGAAGGGATCAAAAGAGGAAACAGAAGAGACAGCAAAGGAGAGGGAGAAATGGGTAGGGAGAGAAGGTGATGGGTGAGAAGAGGAAGGGGTGAAATGGGGGGAAGAGAGGAAGAGATAGAGAAATGGAGAGGGGCCTGGGAGAGACGTTATTTTCAGTTAACCTAGTGTATGCACTGATACACCTTAATATAAATGGCTTCTGTGGAGATACAATGATTACTATCTTCTAATTATCAATTTTAAAGTAACCATAAAATTTTGAATTATGGGAGAGGAAGAGAAGGAGGGATGGAAGGAGGGAGACAGAAAGAGAGAGGAGTGGGGAGAACCCTGCTGTCCAGTGTCCCGTATAACATCCGGGGAAGGAACAGCAGGATATGACTAATGGATAGTGCCAATGTTTACAACTTGGAAGAGTGGAGTTGCCACCAAGAAAAATTAAAGTGTATTAAAATGGGGGAATATGAATATTCTCTGCTAGTATTTTGATAGTCATATATAAAATTCACTGATGTTATCTCAGGGAGGAAGTCAAATGGAATGAAAGTCTGTGAAGAACACACACACACACACACACACACACACACACACACACACACACACACACCACACAGGCTGCACAGCTACCCCTCTGTAATATTGTCATGATAAAAGTGTCACTTGCATTATTTTGAGAACATTTTAGTTAAAATGTAAATTGAGTCCTCATTTGAGATATTTCAGCAGTCACTTTTTGGTGTGCTTAGGTGGTAATGGCAGTAACCTTAGGAAGGGCTTTTGCTAAGGCAGCAGTCTGAGAATTGTAATGTATGCAGACATGCTTGGAGCAGGTGCTTCCTTGTAAAAGACAAAACCAGGTCTTAAGAAGCAACAAATACTTCATGGCAGACAATGTCCCCGGGAGAAGTTGCCCAACACAAAACAGACTCCATGTATTTTTAATTATTTTTTATGTGTGCGTATACATGAAGTTGAGTGGTTAGAGAGATGGTGACAATGTGGGAGGAGTTAGGACAGGAGAAAGAATATAGTCACAACTTATTGTATGAAAAATAAAATAAAAGTCTAAAAATTCACATAAAGAAAAGAAATGAAAATAAAATAGGATTCAGAGTTATTCGTAGCCCTAGCTGTTATGAACTACCTGGGGAAAAACCTGGAAGTACGTCTCATTCAATAAGTGCTCTTTTTACTAATATCAACTCTTGTGACTATCTGCGCTATATTTGGCTTATTCTCTTCCAAGAGAGCAGAGAAATAAATAATCATACAATTAAAAATACAATTGCAACACAATACAAAATTACTTCTCCCTTCACAATGACAAACCATCTGTTGAATTTCCCATGATGTTTGTAATTGTTCTAGAAGCTTCCATGGAAAGTAGACTTTAAACAACCATGTTTATTTCTTGTGGTGTTTAATTTATTTAAGTGGAGACAGAATAACCATTGCACTAGCAGAACAAAGCCTCCAGCTCCATGTTGAACTGCACTTTTCTAAGAACTGAGGCACAGAGTAGTTTCCAGGTAGAGCTGACATGCAGGCAGAAGTGCTGTCAGTTGTTCATTCTTGTAATTTCTTTTCTATATGCATCTGTCCATATAAAGAGCAAGAAGTCATAGCCCTTGTATTATTATTATTGACTACATGTGTCTATTTTGTGTATATAATATTACTTTTAAACCAGGCCTGGTGGCCAGGTTGTAATTCTTGTTAGACAAAAATATTGCAAATTCAAGTCTTCTGTGGTCTAAAGTGAGAGTTCAAGACCAGCCTGCACAACTTAATGAAATCCAGTATCAAAAGGAAAAAGAATTTAAAGAGCCTCTGGATAAATAGTGGATGAGACTTTGCATAGCATATGTGAGGTGCTTGGTATAATCCCTATTATAAATAAAAAGAATTAATATCCAATTTTTATTTTTAACACTAACTTTTATCTTATTATGTACTATATGCTATATTTTAAAATATGCCATCTTATCTCATAATTTTCAGAATACTTACTACTTAAAATAATTTTTTCAGTGTTAAGGGGCTCAAACTCAAGGCTCGCTGAAGGCTAAGCAAACACTATCACCAAGTTACATCAACAGACAGAATGTATCTGTGTACACCCCACAACTAATAATTTCACTGAAGGGACATATATAGTTAATATACATGCACTTATACTTTCAATGATAATATATTATATATGATATATATATATATATATATATATATATATATATATATATATCATACATTTATCAGTGTACACAAGCCAATATGCATACATAAACACATTCACTTATATATGGATCAATTTTTATTTTAGAATATTTCTGTTCTTTTAATATATTTATTAAATTTTATACCTTAATATCCAAAGTCTTTGTGTTTATGTTACATAAATTACTATTTTTAGATAGATTCATATCAGTAATACCAAATAAGTTTGTTTTTTCAAGCATTGATTTTTAGGATTTACTTTTTACTTGTTTCATTTTTAAATACATTTTACTTAAAATAGAAATGCATCACATTTCCTCCTTCCTTCAGCCCCTCCCACGTAAATAATTTAAATGATTGATGTGATGTTTTTAAAACATTGGCTCTTCTTTGCTTTTGTAATAGTACATTGATTTTCCTTAGCATAAAATTAAAATTTTCCCATTCATTTAGTTGAGATATAGCCCTCTGATACCTTCAAGTGCAAATCCATGAGCTATCTGGAGAGCTTTCTATTACATTATTTCAGCTGGGAAACAGGGCTGTGATGCCATAGACAGTGACTTTCCTAAGTATACAACCAGCAAAGCAAAGCAAATCAGTGAGCTACCAGGTAAGTCTAAATATAAACAAAAACCCATGAAAACCGCTTCTTTTTTTACTTTGACTGTAATTTGATATCAAAACCAAGGAACATATGACCGAATTTCAGACTGCTGAGTATTGAGCATTGGTAATGTTGCTTACATTCTGTATTCTTAATGGACTGCATTTTTCTTTGGTCTCTTACAGACTTTCATAGTCTTAAACAGAAGCAGAGTAATCTTCAGGTTCAATGCCATTTCCATCTTCTGCACACTGTCTCCTTTCAGCTCTCCCAGAAGAGTAGCTATCAAGGTTTTGGTGAATCCATATCCTTTCCAAAGGTGGTTGGCTGTGTCTTCAATGCACTAATGACAAGTCCAGATGTTCCGTTATTCAACTGCTGCTGCAGAACTCTTCTTTCTCATTGGTACTTTGTGTCACCATATTAAAGACTGGGTTTTTCTGGGTTAATTTTACACTGTTTGAAAACATATGGAAAAGAAGAGTTTAATAAAACAGTCAGAATAGTTAACAAATGTTAATCCTTATTTTTCAATATAAATAACATGTATTTTTCATATTTACAAAAGGATCTTATCCCTCATCCTTGTAGCTATAAATATAATTTATATAAATAGGTCTTTTCTAAAGTAATTTATTATGCATTATTCCTTGACCGTGGCTTACCCTTTTCCGCCTGCTGATTTTAATTAGTGTCCTTACTGACAGCATACTTATGAGCATGAATAATCCACCAGAATGGATACTGGCAGTACAGTAAGTTACTTAGTTGTACTGTATGTATAAAATATATAGTAAAGTATATACACAATATGTTACTTAGTTTTACTATATGTATAAAATAATCTGTAATTATATTATTGTTTTTAGCATTTTTACTTTCATTATATTACATTAAAGTATAAAATATGTTATGGATTGAAAACATAATAAATTTAACTCTTTAAATTCGTTTAAAAAAATGTATGAAGACCAGAGTTTCATTTCTGTTACAGCTTTGAAGGTTCAAGGATACAGTACCTCTGCTGTTAGGTTTCAGTTCTAGACAGGTTGTCTCTGCTACATTAAACTGTGGCCCATGGAAAAAGCAGGAGTTCTTTTAGAAACAGTAGTTCCGATCTTGATACCATAAGCCAATGAACTGCATGTAGCCAACCTCAGCTTTTCTGTGACTCCTCTTGTGAGTCCTATGGAAACAGGTGATCAGGGACCTCAGTGACACATGGGTCTCCAAATAGGCCCCATGTCTTTAAGATACATCCACTCACTTTATTAAAATGAAATAATTTAAATTAATTTAATGTAAATAGTACATTGATACAGTTGAATGGTCCCAGGATATGAATCCCTTCTTCCCATCCTGATCTCTCTATGTTCTGCCACTTCTTCATAACTTTGGAGTAACCATGATTACTATGTTGGCTCATCTTTTCAAAGAAGGTTTATTTATAAAAAATTCAAACAATTTACCTTCCTCCCCTTTTTTGTCAAGTGGAAATATATTATCCATGCTGCTCAAAAGCCTGCATATTCAAACCATGGTGACACCCCTTGTACTTCCTTCTTAAACTTAAATGGACTGTTTCTAGAAAATACGAGATATATACTAGCAAGAGAACTACAAATTTATATCTAATTAGTTGAAAGCATGTAAATAAAGTTTCAATGATTATATATTATTTGATGAAAATATGTATTTTTACCATATAACCTTGTCCTAAATGTTTCAATTAAAAAATAGGCAAAGATCTAAGCTGTCGCCTTAAAGGCTACATTTCTGCAACCATCCATAACATGGACAAATAATTTTTTTTCAAAGAAAACAATTAGCAATGTTTATGTCCTCTTCTCCAGAAACACATCGTGAACCTTTTGTGATAGCATGTTTGTAGAGAGCAATTTCTAATATGAGAACTAAGACAAAGTACTTAATCATTCTGTTCAGATTAGACAGATAGAATGTAACCAGTGTCTTAAAACATACAGAAAACAACTGTGCTTCCTTCTTCTAACCCACTGGGCAAGCCAACACCTCTTTTTATGTCTAGCTTCATGTCACCGTATTCTCTTTTTTTTAAGACTGTGGCTGATTATTTTAAAGATGAATTTAGAAAAATTTGAAAGTTTTATTTTAAATATTTAAAAGTCCTTTCTAAGGAAGCCTTTTGAAAATCTTTCTTCCTTTTTTCTTCTCTTCTTTCTGTTCATTTATTCAGTGTGTGTGTGTGTGTGTGTGTGTGTGTGTGTGTGTGTGTGTGTAAATGCAGAGTTCAGAGGACAACTTGTAGAAGTCAGTTATTTCCATCTGTATTGTGAGTCCAGGGATTGAACTCAAGTCAACAGGCTTAGAGGCAAGCGCTTTCAGAAAGATTTTAATGTTAACTTAAGGACATATTTGGTATACAACATTAAATGCTTGTGTTATTATTTAGATAATGAACTTTGATGTTTATTCTCAATTTATGGATCCCATATTTCTGAATCTACTTACAAAATAAAATTTTCTAAATTTCCGCCCCCCCCCAAAAAAAGATTCCATCAACACTTACATCGCCACAATGGGATTAAGTTCTCAATATGAAGAGCCTGGGAGGACAATCAACAGTTTAAGATTTCTATTTTTATATACTGGTGTATTTGTGGGGCATACTGATATGAGCACCATGACTGACTTTGTAAGCAAAAACAAACATAAGCCTATGTCAATTTGAGGATTTTTCTGTCCATTCATTATTCTTACTTAGATTTTGTTAGTGTTGTTTTGATTCATGCTGGCTGTGTAACACTTACTTGCCTTCTGCCTCAGACCCTTGAGTCCTGGAATTATAAGTGAACATCATCAGTTTAAATATCTACAGCTCTAACTAGACTAAGGGGTTAATTATACTAATTGGAATGTTTAGGTCTTTTGCTGTCTGTCCAAACCGTGAAATCATATGCATGTGGATTCTACCTCATGTTTGATTTCTTTCTTATTGAAAGTTTTATTTATTTCCATTCATTAATAAATTATCAGTTTTATACTTTTCACTGTCCATAAATATCTAAAGAGTCTGGTTTTCAGTAGACTAATGGGAAAGCATATTAAATTATTTTTTAGGAAATAAGGCTTCTCGGCAATAACTTTGAACTTTGGCTCTATTCAGAAAAGCTCTCTCTCTCTCTCTCTCTCTCTCTCTCTCTCTCTCTCTCTCTCTCTCTCTGTGTGTGTGTGTGTGTGTGTATGTGTGTGTATGTCCTTGAACACATTAGTATTAAATTAGGGTTTAATTAGTTATGTTAAAATCTCTATTAGGGGGATAGTTGATATTTTCATAATTTATCTACATACTTTAAAGAGATTATGTATAACCTCCAAGTTAGCACTATTGGGAAAAAAGATAATTGGGAAAACGTCATCAAATTCATTAACCAATTCTACCACACAGGCATCACTGAAGGCCTCTTTACAGCACTCTGTTAAGGTTCAAGGGGAACAGGCTCTTTGATCCTTGTCTGTCTGACTGTTTCTACCCTTCCAACAGACAAAATTTTACTTTAGTCGGATGTATGAAGCAGTGCTCAATGTACTTGTATGAAAATTATCCTTAGGTAAGAGTACCACACACAATGAATATATATAATGAAAAATGTAAAAAGAAGTACTGCAAAGCAGAAAACAAACAAAAAAATGTAGAATCTTCAAGGGAGTTAATATAATCTTACTTTCATTTCTGGAGCAGAACAGTCAGTGATCCCATTAGTCTCCTTCTGTCCCTCTAAACCGTTTCTCTTCTACTTTTATGCTGTGGTTTTATGTTGGAGTATCTATAGAAAATCTAGAAATCACAAAGCAAAAAAAAATTTACTTTACAGATAACTTGTTTTCCATGATGGGTGTCTGTCATAGACAAAGTTTCAGAGCTGAAAATGTACTATCCTCAAGAATTAACATTTGTGTGATTTTTTTTTTCCCTCAGGAATACTTTGCTTGGGATTTACACATTTGAAATACTTGTAAAAGTCATTGCAAGAGGTGTCTGGGCAGGGTCATTTTCCTTCCTTGGGGATCTATGGAACTGGCTTGATTTCAGCGTAACTTTGTTTGAGTGAGTAGATTTTCACATTGCAAACATTTTAATGATTGCAGTTATCATGAGTCCCTCGTACAACTGTATCTGGGTGCCCATTTCAAATTAAAGTAATAGACAGTTTGCTATGTTTAGAAAAGTGAACTGTCTTACAAGAACACATTGTAAGTGGTTTTTAGTTTTGTTTTTGAGTTCAGAATATTCATAAGATTTAGGGGATTCTAGCTTACTTGAGGCTTATTATTGAAACATTTCATTTAGCCCATGGTTTGAGACCAACAAATGGACTAAATATCTGAATAAAGTGTTTAAGTACTCACAGTTCTTGAGTGTTATGTATAATGCTAATTCTTACCTAATTTTTCATTTTTTATTGGTCATATTCTTTTTTGTATATGAAAATCATTAGTACAGTAAATTTCTGTTAAAATAATTTTAAAACAGATTTCACTTTTCCTTAAAATAATTTTTTATAAACAGTAAGTGCAGTGTCTGCTGATATAATTATAACTAATATATGACTGATATCATTATAATTATTGTCATTACTATTACCATTATCATTTTTGTTCACTTTGCTGCCAGCTAACACCCATCTGACCTTGGTAACAGATGGCCTGAATTGTTTATATGTATGCATCTGTGAGATTTAAATACATTATTCCATTAAATTCCCACAAAAGTCCTCTGAATAAGGAAATATCCCCACTTTAAAATTGAGGTAATTGTGTCACAAAATAGTAACCATATTGCCTGTCCCACAGCTAGTCAACAGCAGGTGTCCTTTCTACCCAGGCATTCTGGCCGCTGAGTATATTCTCTTACACAGTATATATCTGCCTTTTGCTCTTATCACTAATCACCATCATGTTCCTCACCATTGGGAGTGTAAATATTTAAGATGAATTGTATTCCTATTTTTAAAACCAGCTAGTAGGTTTTATATCCATTGCAAATTTTTGTAATAAGATATGGCATTTTATAAATGTATTATAAACTGTTGTTCAGCATGGAATTTAGCATAGAGTAAAAGAGTTATCATCTCAAAGTCTGAATTTGTGAATGACTGCTACATAGTGACTACCTTGTTAGAGAAAATTTGTCTTCCAATCAGCCATAAAATTATTTCTAGAATGGAATAATGCAAGCAAGGGACATTCCTGGAAATATAATTTGTATAGTACCTGTCAAAAACCATAGATTCAATGACTCCTCAATA